>NW_027113281.1:971447-976218 GCF_000696795.3 Halyomorpha halys | reverse complement strand
ATATATTTTTTTATTTTTTTTTTTGCTGAAAACCCATTTTAAGGAAGTAATTTGATAACTCCTCACAATGTTATGCAAATCCTACGAAAATAGAACCGTTGGAAAACTGGATTTCTGCTTTTCTAACCGATATTAACACCTTTTAGGGTTAATACCATTATAAAGACGAAATATTTGTTTTAGGTTTAATGCTTTAATATGGTAGAAAAAAGCCGTTTCAAATTAGGAAAAAATTCTTGAAGGTTTTATTTTACATCTCTGGCTCTAATTTGCTTACAAAAGTACTCTTAGTGCCTTTGCTGTTTAGTTTAGACAGTCCAAAACCTCTTACTAAGTTTCTTATAGATAAGTGACGCCATTAATTGCGATTTTTTAATGAATTTATAAAATTATGCACTTTTTTTTCCCTTAGCTCCTGGGCGCATTAGCAAGAACTATTAAGCACATTGATAACATTTTCGACTTGTTAACCCCCCCCCCCCCAATAAAGTTACATAAATATTTTTTATCCCACCTCCGTAAGTGTTATTGCGAATATTTTAATTTCAACATTCAACGATTAAATAGCTGAATTATTTGGTTATAAAACCAGCTGCATCATCTGTCTGCTTTGGCATTTTAGTATGAATCAAGCGAACGTAAACGCATTTCTATGTAATACTTATTTTTTTATTATACCCTGCCTGGTCATATTTAACATGCGGGGAATTATCCTACAGGTAACCAACCTATTCTAACCAAAGTGCTCACACCCTCCGGTCAAGGTCTTATTCCACGGGTCCGCAGAATCGCGGTTGCTAAGGTGACGCAAGAACTCTCTCCTCTGTTACAGTCTCTATAAAACTGTGTAATAAGAATATTTCATTGATAGATTGTGAGCATCATTTCATTAGCCATTGCAATATTTTTGTTTAAGAGAGTTTCAAATATTCATATTGCCGAGTAGCTATTAGAAATAAGGTTAAGGAACTGAGTGTATTAACGTTTTTTTTTATACTTACTATAGGTCATATAATAGCATGAAAATATGCGCAATTAGTAAATTGTAGTTGTTTTTTATTATTATTATATTTCTTATGGAATCATGGATTGTAAAGATAGATTGAACATCAATCTTTAAAAGTAAGAGTGACATGAGAGTTTTTAAACTAAAAAAAAAAAAGAGTTGTTAACGCCATAATATATAATTACCTTGTAAATAAAATTTAGTTCGTCTTAGTGTTTAATTTAATAACGTTTATTTTTATTTATAATTATTAAATTGTATTTAGTTATTTGAAAAGAAAAAATGTAATTATATTTGTGTGCTATAATGAGAACTAGAGACAGTTGCTAGGAGCTGATAATTGTTGCTAAGGCGTCACCCAGCAAGGGACCGACCATCTTAGTTTTGTTATAGCAGTTCCGGCTAATTAGTGGCCATGGTAGCATCTAAGCAGCCCTGTCCGCCTTTATAATTTAATAGTTAGGACATTTTTAGTGAGTTAACCGTCATTACAGTTCGAAACCAGACCTTTTCTGTGTTTCGACTTTAATATAAGTTCCGGATAAAATAATAAAATAGTGGTTATGAACGTGTGTAACCAGCCCTGTCTGCGTTCATTTTGTCGGGTCGCCTAATACATTAATACGACTTTTGGATGTTTGGACTATCGATGAGCCACTACACCAACTTTGGACGATTACAGCGGTGTATTTAGCTACAAGAGCTGCGATCTAAACATCTCGGCAGCACTCTTCCTCGGAACTATCGCAGTAGAGCAGCTTGCGTCGACTAGTATTTGTTTTATATACATTTATTTATTTATTTGTAAATTAGTTTATTGTCATCTTCATAATTTATATAACTATTTTATTTTCATCTGAGAGACCTTTTTATTTTTACTTGTATTCATTGTTAGTCATCTTTTGTTTATTTTAGTTTTAGTTTTTAAAATGTTTAAATTGACCAAATAAATGTTTAATCCGAACCAGTTTGTCGTTTATTCATTTTAAAGCCTCCCATCAAAAAGACATAGTCGATTTGAGGTGGCTTTAACATAGTTAATGAAAACAGCTGCAAGATATCATCCTCTAGAAATCGCGAACGCTATCCACTAATGATGCTTGCACTTTGCTATAGACTATCACAATCGATCCATTGAACAAAGAAATAGCATTGACTAGGCTCAGCAATAATAGGGACCCTGCTGCGTTCACGCGTCAACGTCCTCCAATCGCCTCTGCAATCTTCAGATTGACCAGCTGCTGCGTCTCAGCCAGGGGGTAACGTCGAAGAAGAGGGTTTTCTTAGTTGGTTACTGCGTACTAGTTCCTTAGGTTTACCTCAACTCTTAAAAATAAAATAAAAATATTTAAAAAAAATAGTTAAATTTAAGATCCCCAAATTTGAATCATAAAAAACACAGTGAATTGACAATGAGGATAGGCAGCAGTACACCAGTAAAGGAGTTAGGTCAATTTTTGGTCGTTTTCACATTGACCAATATTAGAAAAAACAAGAGATACTTAACAGATCAGTTTGGTCTCAAATTGATGTCTTCATAAACAAGACATTACCTTAGTAGATTCGAGTCGGTACCAGTACTGGTTCAATTCCGGTCTAAGGTGGGTTGACTTTTTTTTTTCATAGCGGTCCGAAAGAATGAAAACATAACCTTCCTACTCTAGTTAGAATAGATTGGTTACCCATTTGATAAACGCCCTACCCCGCACTGTATGTCAGAAATAGTATTTTTTTTTTTAATTTTATTTTATACCAGATCGGCCTGGTGGGCCTTACATGGTTGATACAACTGTTATATAAATATATATATATATTTATTTTTAACAATTGATTATGGGGGAGTATAGTCTCGTACAAAAGGCATCGCTAACTATAAACAATGTTATTATTAAAAGAAGTAAATAAATAGATAAGAATAATGCTTCTTAATAAAAGAGGAAAATAAAATTAATAACAAAATATAATGATATTGGTACACTTAAATAAAACAAACAATTGCCCTCTAATAGTAAAAAGAAACAGGTTAATTTGAAAAAGCGAAGAGAGAAGAAAAGAGAAAAACAAAAATAATAATAATGAATAAATAAAATGAGTAATAATAAAAAGTAAAATAAAGGTAGTGTGACTATGAATTAATTTTATATTTATTTAAATATATAAAAGAATGTCCTGCAGGAGTCTGGGCTTCAGTCTTCGGGTTGAGGTTGGGTTTTCCAGGTTTTAGGTCACAGCTCCTTTAACTGTCGGCAACTGGGAGTGGAACTTCATGAACCGTTTTTTGATGTGGTCCTCTATTGACGCCATATGTAATTCGCGTTACAATTGACTATTTCTTATGAACCAAGGAGCATTAACTGCGATTCTTAGGACTTTATTTTGAAAAGATTGTAGTTTTTTCCTTTTCGTGAAGGATGCCGCTCCCTAAACTTAACAGCCGTACATCAGCAGTGGCCTGAGAATTGTTTTAAGTATGAGAACAGTTGTTTCTGGTTTTAGTTTGGAATTTCTGTTTAGGATTGGATATAGCATTGCTAAACTTGCATAAGTTTGAGTTAGTTTGATGTTGATATGGTGATTCCAGACAAGGCGGCGATCTAGGTGAATTCCCAGGCATCTTACTGTTTCACTGGCAGGATTCCATTTCACATTTTTACCTTTGAGGATTAGATCCGGTGGATCTGGTGGGCGTCGGAGAGTAAAAACGTTTGAGTTACATTTTTCAATGTTCAAGCTAATCATCAATTTAGTGAAATATTGTTCTAGATCATTAAGGTGACTTTGCAAAGTGTTTCTAGCTATTATCATGTTGAGAGAACACAGCTGTATTGTCAGCGAACATAGCTATATATAGGAGGTGTGTGTGGGCTGGACGATGGAGTGAAGTAAAAGTTGAACAAAATGGGAGAAAGGACTGAACTTTGTGGAGTACCGGCATGAATTTGTCTAAGGGTTGAATTTTTGTTATTAATTCAGAAATAGTATTAGTTAGTAAAAAAAAAAAGTTTGGTCTCAAATCGAAGAAATTACATTTTTACTAGTTTACAAATCAATACGGTTACTGGTTTATAAATCAATTGAATAATATTTTCCTAAATTGTATTGCTCTTTTTGGAAGATGAAGTGGAGTGAGGGTCCATCCAAGGATATATCGATTATCCATAATGCAAGGAATAGGTTTTTAGAAAAAAGTTTCACATAACATAATATGATGTAAGCCAACGTATATTATTTATGTTTGCGTTTATTTAAGTTACTACAATTTTTATTCTATATGGAATGAAAAGTATTTAATGATTTGTGAGGTGGGAAATCCCCTTGGTCAATACGCTACTGCTTTCATTTGTTTGGATACAACTAACATTTAGGGAGGAGTGTTGGTAACCAGTACTACCCCATTGCCTGGTACTGCATCCACCTGAGTAATGACCAATCCGTTGCTTAATTCAATCAAAACTTTAATTCAGAACCTCATAAGCTTTAGTTTCTATAGCTGCAATGCTAGACTGTTTCATAAATTATACATATTATTAAATTAATCAACAATAAAAAAACATAATTTCTTTTTTTTTTTTAATAATCCTTTAACTGGAAGATTCTTATGGTATTAACTGGATTTAGTGAATGACACAATTTCTTCCTTATTAAACTATAATAGTTTATTTCATATCATACAGCAACGTTTCGGGAGATTTCCCCCATCTTCAGGCTGTTGATAACAAAAACCTATATATGACATATAATATGACTATTAGAAAGTTTTTACTC
>NW_027113281.1:970500-971312 GCF_000696795.3 Halyomorpha halys | reverse complement strand
CCCGAAACGTTGCTGTATGATATGAAATAAACTATTATAGTTTAATAAGGAAGAAATTGTGTCATTCACTAAATCCAGTTAATAATTTCTTTTATTCACTTTTTAATTTGGTAAATTCCTTCTCAGGGGTGGCCAACATTTGCATCATTATGACTGCTTACTTTACCGTTAAGATAAGTTGTGTTCTCTTTTCTTCATCTTGACATTTAACTGACTTAAATTTGTATGCTAAGCATTTACTGATAAGGGAAAATGAGTTTGGGATATTACCAATACAATAACGCATAATTTTTTTTTTTTATCGCCTTCTAAGGATACATCCAAAAATTGGCCACATTTGTTTTTGAGTTGAGTTTTTATCCTACGGCTGTGTTCCCGCTATTTAGCCATTTTGTTGCATTGAGAATAATATATAGATACGTAATCTGCACACTTTACAGAAAAGTATTTTCAAATTCCTCTTAGTGAAGGTTTAGTAAAGCTTTTTTAATAATTCACTTTCAAACAGCATAAGGTCCTCACTGAACAATGCTCTTTGGAAGGATAGGGAAATTAATTAGGATAAAATATGATTTGGTTGTAAGAATATCTAATATCATGTCGAATATCTAGTATCAGTACATGTGCTCATGTAACATGTAAACAGAATAATGAAAATTATATTTAACTAAATCCTTAAATTGTACTACGATCTAGACAAGAATGAAGAGATCTTGGGCGTATATTGGTATCGTCAGTGAGGAAACACCTGTTTCGATCTAGAAAATATATGAAATACAAAGAAGTAATAAATTAAAAAATATATATATTAA
>NW_027113281.1:947693-967619 GCF_000696795.3 Halyomorpha halys | reverse complement strand
ATGCCGGTTTTATTTTTATTTAAATAATTAATTACTAAAATTAAAATAATTTTTTTTAGGCAACTACCTGGTCACGTTTCAAAATATTTACCTTTAGCTACTCTTATTATTATTAAGAAATTAATTCTTTGCTAATCAGTAAATTACTGAGGATTATTAATATTTCAAACAAACATATCCAAGTTATTCCCGTAATCATTGTGACGTGTGAAAATTTAGAAAACTGTTTTCATCGATGAAGTGTTTTTTGGAGGGGGGGGGATTTCGTTTTCAAGGCAATTTCAACATGAAATCTATTTTATTGGTAGAACATCAAGCCGAAGAAAGGAAGAGAAGTAATGTACTTCTCCTTTTACGAAGAATTTAAATGTAAAATACACTGCTTTAAACAAAGAAATGTGAGAAAATGAAATTTTATCTATCCATGGGTCTAGTACCATAGTTATAGATTCTGAAGTTAAGCGTAGTATAGTATAGTAATATAAATGGGTGACCTATCATTAGATGAGTACCAATTTATCATCAAAAATAACAGACCAAACACAAACGAACTCGAGTAGGTGAAGCCCGACAGACTACAGGATGCAACTCTCAAGTTAAGCGTAGTATTAATGCGATTCTGAAGTTAAGCGTAGTATAGTATAGTAATGTAAATGGGTGACCTATCATTAGATGAGTACCAATCCATCATCAAAAATAACAGACCAAACACAAACGAACTCGAGTAGGTGAAGCCCGACAGACTACAGGATGCAACTCACTCCTGTATGAAATGTTAGACATAAAATCTAATCCTTATTAACCCCTATACAACTTTGAACAATTGGTGTGAATGTTATACTATTGAAAAGTGAATTGTTAAGAAACTCTCTGTGCCAAAGAATTTAACTTCTCTGGAAGAATTCCTCAACAGTGTGTTAGTAAATCTAGTAACTCATGCAAGTTAAGGGATTTACACTTCAGATATGTGGTATTACGTACGACTTTGATTTCATGTTTGACAGTAAACTGTTATCATTTAAACCTACAGTTATCATGATTATTTATAAGATAGCTCGCAAATTATTGCTCTGAGACTTGAAGAAATTAATGTAATCTTGTATTTAACGTAATAAAACCTATTCTAAAGGAGTCTGATTTCATGACTAAATGAATTTATTAACAGTTGCTATTTAGTCTCATATTAATAATTTTTTTTATGAAATGGTATTTTTTTTAAAAGAATTATAGATAAGTTATGGAAGGCATAGTTTGAAATTAAGCATAACTCTTAAAGCTGTTACTGACCCAAATTTTCATTTAGGACATTACTAAAAAGTAATCAGGTGTGTGATTGAATAAGAAAATATTTTATGAATATGAAGCTTTAATATTAACCATACCAAAGACTTTTTTCAGCGTTCTTTATTATGCCGGTATTGCTAATGAAGAGCTTTGAGAGAAGTATAAATTAATATTATTCAGTTTTATGAGAAAATTTAATTCATTTTAGAATACATTGGAAACTAAAATGATTGAAACGGGACTGCTACAAATGTGCATCAAATAATACAATTTTAACACAATAGGGAAGAAAAGGTACTCTTCAAAATATTGTTTTTTTATCATCCAATTAATTCCTTTTTTTTTTTAATTATGAATCAGATTGTTGATAAATATTACAATTTATCACAATAGAGATAAAAATAATAATAATGATAAAAAAGTATCAAGATATGTACGAAAATAAATTAATGACTCTATATCACATCCGTACTATAAATTAATAATTAATCCCAGTAAGCTATATTGTAATACGCCGTATTATAATTCAGCTTTAATATTTAAATATAAAATAGTCAATCCACAACTGAAAACTGAAATAAATTGTTTTGTTTTTTTTCTTATTATTTGGCCTAAATAATTATCAATATTTTACGAAATGTAGAGAATACTTAATATTTCGTTGCCTTAAAAAATATATATAGAGAGAGATTAATTAGAAATGAATAGGTAACTATGTAAATGTAATGCTTCGTAAAATGCTGTTTCGGTATTAATTCTGACAAATATGTTTTTCAATTCTCTGAAGCCAGACAAATGTCAATATTGAAATAACGTATCTTAAGCTCAATAATCTCTAAATCGTATAAAAATAACTAACAGATTTCACGATTTGTATTTGCACCTTACATACTAGGGATATCCATCATTGTAAAAAGATCCTAACAGATCAGGGCTTTACTAACTGAATAATAAGTTTAATTGTTATATGTTAGCGCTTATTATTGTCTCTACATATGGGTTTAGTCATGTATGAATGCATTTAAATAATTATCATTTAGGTATCAATGAGGGGAATGCAAGTGAAAAATAAAAAATAAAAAAATGAGTGAAAACTGGTTGTGTAAACTATTTGGTAAGTGTTTTTTAAACTGTTAACGCAGATGTCAGAATTTGTGAATTCATACATGGGCTTACCCGGAAGGGGGGGGGGTGAAGGAGACAAAAATGATTAATTTAATACAAATTAGATTTTTTTTTTCAAGCAAATAATAATAATAACTATTAAAGCAATGCTATAATTATATATAGTTTTCTTCAAATGTTGGTTTCATTCGCCCCTCCCGTGCTGAAATGTAACAACTGATTGAAAAACTAAAAACTGATTGACTATGGCTTGCGCCCTTCTTGTGTACGACCTTTATACGAATTCATTTACACCTATTCATTTGTACTTTAATTACTCAAATAAAGCACTTTTCTATACCATGCCTAGTTACTAGCTAGAAATTTTTCGACCATTTCTGAATTTTATTGAACGCGTCCATTGTTATTTTGTCGTTTAATGATTTTCAAAGGAACATCGACGTCGAACGAAGGAACATGATAAGAAAAAAATATATACATACCAAATGTAAGCAATATGAAAGATCATATTATAATTTTATTTGGTAACTTGTGAATTGACTATCTTCCTTTTATAATTTTAAATTATGATAACCATAACACTTTCGACATTTCGAGGTATTCCCTAATGACCTTAATAATTATTTTAAACAAACATATTATATCAATATTGATACTACTACTATTATTAACGAATCACTCTAATTTCATAAAAATTATTAATTTGTGTTTAATTTAATATTAATTTTAGAGAAATACATGGATGCTATCGAATATGAGGAATGTAGGTTGACATTAAAATTTAAATGGGAAGCATATAAACATTAAAAATATACATTTTTTCAAATATTGATTTCAAACTTTATTCTATTCTCGTATTTTTTTGTATTTAAATATTTGTGCACCTCTGGACTAAATTTATTAAATAAACGTATTGTGCAAGTACTTCACCGTCTTCCGACCCATTTTTTAAGATGTGCTGGTTTTTGTTAGAAAACATCTTCGAATTGATGAAGTTATATTTTCATTGTAAAGTACACAATATTTAAAGAAAAGTCTAAAAATAATAAACCGAATTACAATTAAAAAAATATAAATGTGCAATGACAAAAGTGAAGATGATCTTAAATAATTAGTGTAAAAGAATATAGGGATATATAAGGATATGATTGTTATTTATTGAATTAAAGCATTTTTTATGTACAAAAATGTTTACAATTGTTTTACGACGCAAAGTAGTAGTAACATTATACTTTACTTGTTTAACTTCTTTCTCCATTTTTTTAATACCAGGAATTGGTGTAGTGAAGTTTATATATTGCGGTTTATCATAAATTTATTTATTTTTTCTAAAAAATTCCGTCATATCTTGCCTTTACTTTGTTTGATAAAAACTTGAACAAAGGCCAAGCTCATTTACTCTACGCCCCTTCGCCTTAATACCATACTTTACATTACTTTACGTCTATTGGTCTCAACTTAAAAATCGTTAAGTTGGGAACAAGGTCCAAATATGTCACTGTTAACGAAAAAAAAACTACCTTTAAATTGTTGTAAAACAAAAGAGTATCTTGCAAACGTAAGGAAGGTAATTAATTCACATATTATCTAATCAAATATATATAAAACCATTCATTTTTATCTGGAACATCATTTGCAAACAGTATTTTTTTTTTTTTTATCATTCATAGAATGTATGCTCGTGTCCAAATCCAATATAAGACTCTTAGGGATCAAGGTTTCATTGCAGATTAACAATAATCAAATATTTTTGTTTTAATATATAACTTATAATTATTTTCACATTTTCGAATTCAATATAAGCGAAACTTCAACACATGCCATGATGCTGTGGCATCAGAATTATTTGCTGCTTTCACATTCCTATCAGGGCATTCCCATTTATGATAATAGAAAAATTTTAATGTGTTTTCATTCCGAAAAGCTAATTTAAGGTTTTCTGTATTAAAAGAATGGATAACAGATTAGTCTTCGATAGAATCTGGTACGTCAATGATCGAATAAAAGAAAAAAAAAGGAAAAGCATCTCAAAGATTTAACAAAAAAAAATGTTCTTGAATTTTATTAATGACAAACACTCTTGATTTCTTATTGAGAGATTTAAGTAAAGCCCATCAATCCCATAATGGTCATAATTTAAAAAAAATATAGATGTTGATAGTTTTGTTACAAGTTTTTGTACCCTTCTTTTAATGCCCCCCACCAAAAAAAAGATGTAAAATTTGTATTAAAAAGTTCCTTCGCTCATTTATAAGTAATCCTGGCTTTCCTCAACTTCCAAATTGCGTTAGATGAAAATTAGTTATATTAATGTTTTAATTAATTTTACGGGATGTATCTTGATGATCTTAACTTTTCTTTTTAATTAGTATTCCAATATTTTTTTACTAACTTCATTTCTTCTGTTTCGAGATTTCACTTCCACTTTTCGAAATGAAATTGTACATTTACACAATAAGTTAGTGATTAAAAAATTCACAACAGCTCCCTTGTAACAACAAACTAACCAAAAACCACCGTATTGAAGCTTTATTTTATCAGCTGTTCCACAATATATCTAATTTTGTGAAGTTTGATCCGTCTCTGGGAGATTAATTTCGTAGATATATTAATATCGGAAGATCAAAAAATAAAGATAAAACAATATAAATACAACATTTTTTTGTCCTTGTTTTGTTATCTCGTACCAAGGTTTTTACTAACCTCTTTTTTTAGATAGTTACAAAAGATGAGAAACGTTCAGTTAAAAAAGAAAAATTGTGATTTTACTTGGCATTGAACTAAAATTGTACTGCAATCTCTGAAACGTTCTTCAAAATCGGATTAATGGTAAAGATAAATCACGCCCACAAATTTGACTATAGACACGAAACCGATTTTATTCATAGATAAAATTTGAGTTAAATTGTTTAGTTCTAAGGAGATTAAACATAATAAAGAAGCAAAAATACAGAATTAAAGTTTTTTATTTATTTATTTATTGATATTTTCAACTGTACATAAATACATCAAGTAAATTTGAGGAAATCATAGTGGTATGGTACAAGCATGTAGAGAATCTACCCAATGGTAGCACTCTAAAAACATTTTTACAATATAAGGTCTCGAGGCCATCTTCTTTTCAGACGCCTCTGAGGATTGTCCGGAATAAAAGAGGAAGCAAGATTAGAAACTAATAGGTTTGAGTGGTTAGGGAGTTTATAATGGAATGATTGATATCTGGTTCGGGAGAATTAAATTAAAATTGAAAAGTATCATTGCTCAATCTAACAGATATTTCAGAATGGTTATATTGATACAAACCCCAGTTATTGACAGCACAAGCTTAGTGATAAAATAAAATATTTACATATGTATTTAGTTAATATGTTTTATGAATTTTGTAAAATATAAACTAAATGATAAGAAAAATCTTAATCCTAAGTTTAGAATTATAAATAATAATACCCAATAAACAGAGCAGTAATAAGAACCAATCCTTTATTTTAGATTTTAGAATATTTCTCTCCAAAAATAGATTTCTATTAAATATTTTTCAAGGGCTATTAAAGGTTATATGAATTATATTGTTTTGAAAGACATACAACCCTTTTTTTATTGCTTAAATTTATTATTACAGTTGACGTTTCAAGCCCATTGTAATAAAGAATGTAAACAATAAAACTGGGTTGAATTAGTTCTTTAAATAATATAATTGATTTATAAATGATCGTTCAAAATTTAAAAGTCTCAAGCAAAATACAATCACAGTATAAACCATGCATTTCTAATACCTTTTTTTTTTACAGTTGTTTGGAAAAAAAATCAATTAAAAGTCTGTTTGCTCAGACAAGTAATGAGAGTTTTTTTTTATTTTATTTGATTTATTTATTTATTTGATTTTTTATTTATTTGATTTTTTATTTATTTATTTTTTTTATTATTTTTTATTTTAGTATGTATGAGATCATTCATCACTATTACCTATTGCTCACAATTGTGTGGCAGATTGTAATATCTATCAATAAATAAAACTATCTATCAGACAAGAAATTACGCAACGATCTGATATCTTGGGGTGAGTACCACAGCTAGGTAGAATAAAAAATACGTATGATATGAATTTTTTTTTTTACCCTTCTATTAATTTTTATTTTTTCAACAAAAACATATGTATGCAAAATAATGCATAATACATAACGAACATAAACGTCCATTCTTTGCCTAAAGGGCATTTTAAGATAGGTTCTGGGATCCACAGTAGAGCTTACGTCTGTGTTGTCACGAGAGAGAAAAGGGACATCACTTCTAGTGATGTGTATGATATAAATTTTTTTTTCGTAACTTCCTTTATTATTAAATTTATACAATACATACATATACATCCACAATAGAAATGACAAATGTATACTAACACGTCGGTAAGGATAAATAATCTTTTGTTTATGAGTGTTTTTTGCTGACCGCATCCCTGGACCATCTTCTCCACTTATTTAATTTTTCTTACATTTGTTCTATTTTATTTATTTATTTTTAAATCTTATTTGTCTGTCCGATGTTATATTTGTGTCAGTAAACTTTTTGATTTTAAAAACTGACTACATGAAAACACTAATTTTATTTTTTTATCATCGTTTCTGATGGTTTTTGAAATATCCCTGATTAATCTTAAGCTATTGAGTTGTGATGTGAAAAATGGGAATTCTTGGAAAATATGGCTAATTGTCAAATTGTTGTTAGAATACTGGCAGTTCGGAGGCGTTTGAAATAAGATAGGAGTGAGTGAACCTCGTGTGCATTATTGAATTGTATTTCTGCTCTTGCCAAGGTAATATATGGTAAAAAAAACATTAAGACTTTAATTGGTTTATTGGTCCAATTAGTTATATATGACTTAACTATTCGCACAATACTAATATAGTTTTCTCATAATTATGACATCTAATTAAAATTAAATTATCTTCAACTTTTTAATGTTTCGCAGGAATGTTTTTTTTTTTTAATTTTAAACATAATATATTTTCTTTTTAGATATAATAATTTTTATCCTTGTGTAATATTATAAGTATACAATGCAATATAAGTTTTGAGTTCGGCAATGGCAACTCATATAGACCGGTAAGGTTTTTACCGCTTCTTCAACTACTTAAGAACTCGTGTCTGGGATCTTCAAATTACATTTTAAGGAAATTCGATATCTACTTAAACTAAATTTTCCTGAATATTTCAACTATAGATGTTTTGAATAAAACATTACGCCTTTTGTCCTAAAAATTTGTTAATCATAGCCTATTGTTCACTATCAAACAAAAAACAACAAACAAACAAAAAATAATAAAAGAAAGAAAATACTCCAAAGTTTAAATTGTTTGAAATTTCCCTGATTTCAAAATCTAATCCCTGAATTTGAAAAGTTATTCAATTCAGACTAGAACTATACTTTTCCGAAAATTAATTTTATATTTCTTTTTTAAAAGTTAAATAAGTAACACGCCTTTTGTAACAGCAAGCAATTAAGCACGAAGCTATTGTGCTTATATAATGTGCTTCTTCGAGGTAGGGCTATTATATACACCGTTATATCAAACTCCATTAGAGAGTTTTGTATTCATAACGCTGGTATAATTTGTTAGCTAAAACAATTACCCTAACAATAAGCAGGTTTCAACAAGTCTAATAATTTCAAGAGAGGTATTCTGAAGTAGACTGAAAATGTAGTCCGGAAGGAGAGATTTATAGTTTCAGGAAGTGATCCTCAATGATACAGGTTAACGGACTAACCTGCATGATATTAATTTTTGTTTGAAAATTACTATTATAATCATTGATAAAGAATTTTTGTAGAGGAAATAAATATACAATGTGTGCATAGAGCTCTTCCCAGGGTACAGGGAAGCATTATATGCCATTTTATAGTAAAATATTCCTCTTGAAATTTACATATTGTTCTAAATCAAAATCATGCATAATAGACTCGTCTCTGAATCCATTTATAACCAACTGGAATCTAATCCCGCTAATAACAAAATTCACAAACAATCGGACCCTTGCTTGTTTTCAATTTTTTAATTTAATAAAAATGAATAATTAATTATCTTATCCCATATTTTTTTAAATGTCGTTGACAACTACTTAATTTTTATAGCTTGATTTTTGTCAATTTCTCTCCCCTTTCTTTACTTAGAGTTTACCGCTTGTACTTTTTCTATCCTCAAACATTTTCTTTGTATTTTGTCGCTATCCACGAAAAAGTTTGTTTAGTACCTCCCCATTCGATTGATAAATGGTGATTCAAAGTAAAATTTTTCTTTCACACTTTCTAAATCTCTCATCTATTTTGCTTTATATGTTTTAGTTTTTTTCCATTTTCATTCGATGCTAACTTTCCGTTATTTTCTTCTTTACGATACGCTTTTGACCCCCTTTATTAGTTCTCATCTAGTACGATTTTATATAACATTATTTATTATTTCTGATTAATATCATTACATAGCTTAAGTAACTTCTTTCAGTCACAAAAATTCAACAGGATATTTAAAGCACGTTAGGGATCATATGGAACAAGGGGAGCTGATGGACCGGGATTGTTTAGACAGAAATGAGGACAGAAGGACGTTCAAGAGAGTGAAGGTTCTTGAGGGAAAGAAGCGCTCCAGAAAGGGTCTTGAGTCTTGAGAAAGGGTCTGATGGTAGAAAACGTAGACACACAGAGCTCAGGAGGGATTTATGGAAGAAGAGGAAGCAGATAAAGGATAATCATTAGAGTTATGATATTCACGTGATTTTCAAGGCCTTTTCGTGAAAAAAAAATCAAAATTAATTCCCATGTAGATGATGATGTATGATACCGGGGAGTCCAAAATAATATTTTCGGCCAAGATTGCTATGTTCCCAAGCTAACACTCATGTCCTCCAAGAAGCTCCTCGTTCTGTGAAATTCTGATGAAACCAGAATAATATTATTATAAAAAAAAGGATAAATACATTGGGGTATGTTTAAATTTTCTGCTAGCATTAATGTATGCTCATCTGGTCTTGTATTCCAGAATATGTTTGTAATCAATATAAAATGAATATACAGGCTTTGGGACAAGCCCATTATTACAAATGTATTGTTTATTACAACTCTATCAAGAGGAAGGAATGATGAGAAAATTGTTTGAATATTGTTGTTATTATTTATCGCATGATTGACATTGACCCAGAACGCTCTGTCCTCGTCTTTGCTGGGTCCTACCTAAGAAACATCTTTCCTATTGCCTTCGTTGTCTAAGCGCTATAGAATAAGCCAGTTAAACTTAATATTTGCGTTTAAACAACAAACTACAAAAATATCAGTACAACGGACATATTTATAGGGCATTATTATTAAATGGAGTTGGAAAAAGTGCCTGCTATCGATTATTGCAGAGTTCATTGACTTCAAGGCTATTATTGACAGGAATACTTTGATGTCCCAAATAGATTTCTTCTTGTTTTTATATTAACAACTAAATCATAATTCTACAGATGTCAAATAAATATATTTTTTCACTTACCCTGTACTGTCGCCTCCATTGCGTTGTGTTCATCCATCTTACGCACCAAATAAAAAATAACTTTATTTTTTTTATTTCTATAAAATTGTATACACTACGGTCTTTTTACATTCTATATTTCGAAGTATGAACTATTGTTAAAAGTATTAACAGATATCCAATAAAATTTATTCTCTTAAATACATTTTAAGAGAAAAATCTTTTGAGGAAGGTAAAAAAAGGTGACTTTTTTTGTTATATCAATGAGCTATACTGAAAATAATATAATTTTTAACTGTATTGATTTTCTTATGACTTAAATTATGTAAAATAACAGTAATATTTCAATTTTCTATAGGTGTCATATTATAGCTGGTTAAACCCCCCTAGCTCGACTAATTTATCAGGTTCAGATTTAAAGTGGAAAAAGCAACAGCGATAAGAAATATGTTGCCATTAATTGTGGTATTTGTCAAAAATATAACCCCAAGTGTAGAGCGTAGAGTGTAGAGTTTCTTCAACGCGTCATACCAATTCTTTCAGTTCAGATGGCATTATCTATCGGTCGGTGGGATGAATAAACCTGTATAAACATAAAATTCATTTTTTTTACAAACTATTTTGATCCATAGGTTGTTAGGCCTGCAGTGATAAATAAGATGTTTACAATTTGAAACTTATGTAATTGGAGAAGTTTGTCGGGGGGTGCGGTCAGCAAAGAACAACATAAATAAACAAAACAATATTAATTTATTTTATGCCGACGTTTCGACCTGAGTTTCAGATCTTCATCAGGGTTTATGGCGTAGAAGATAGGATAAGTTGTTTACAATTTGAAAGTTATATAATTGAAGAAGTTTGTCGGGGGATGCGGTCAGCAAAGAACAACATAAATAAACAAACTTAGTTTTAGCCCTACCTTCTACGGCATAACTCCTCATGAAGATCTGAAACTCAGTTCGAAACGTCAGCATAAAATAAATAAATATTCTTTTGTTTATTTATGTTGTTCTTTGCTGACTTCACCCCCCGATAAACTTCTACAATCAATAATCTACGGTCAACTATCTAAACCTCATTAGGAAACTTATATATGTTGGATTAAATATATGAAAGATAATAATTAAAAAAGAAATCTAATAATAATTATATGCAACAATCAGAGATGCGTTCTATAGAGATAAGTACTTATTTGAAAGAGGGTTCCTGAGGTTACACATTATTGCAAAAAATGACATTTTGGATGAAATAAGTGGAGGAATAGGTGCTTTGGATTTTGATGGCGTCTGGGACTTCTCAGCTTAATACTAAAAAAAAAAAATAAAAAGCAGTATTATACAAACCAGTGTTTATTTATGACTCAGTATTATGAACTATCTGGAAATCTGATGAAAGGGATGTTCTACTATTTGTGAGAAATATCGTCAGTTGAATTTACAACCAGTGAAAAATGGTTCAATATGAATAAGGCGCACATACACAGAAGTTTACTCTCTGCTTAATGAACCTGTAGTAAGATTCGTAAAGCTCAGTAGGCCACTGGGTTATCATCTATGTCGCTAGAATGGAACCCTATGAGATCCCCAAAAAATCCATAGTCGAATATGGCACCAGAGCACCCAAAGCCTTGACGGGTGAATGGTGCTGAAGCAGGTTAGAGAATTTCTTCTAAGCGTTAACTGACGGATCTCCTCGATCGAAGGAAAAACATAACCAAGAAGTAAGAACATACCACAGTAAGAATGAATGTGGGTGTAAGATCCGTTGAAAGATAATCATCTCTGATTCAGTCAAATCTCTCGTATCTCTGAGGCCAAAATTACATTAGAAAGTAATGTAGTTGAAACAAGTAGAAGGGAATGCCAAGAAAAACTAAGGAATCAGGGAGGCCAAAAGAGGAGTCGACTGGAGAAATAGGCGGCAAAAAGTGCAGGATTAGAATTTAGAAGAGGATACGATTAGGACAAGGAATAATAACTCATCAATATTTCAAAAAATTAAGGTATTTTTATTATATTAGTATTATTATTATTCCATATATTTATAGAAATACACTCAATATAATAAGGTGAAGTGTTTTTTATAAAATTGGAATCTAAAAATCATATAAAGGCTATAGGCGAAAAACTAATTTTTTTTTTTAAACTCTCAAATAATTTGTTGAACCGTCTTTGTTGGAAATTATTTATGTGATAAAGTGTACTAAATATTAAATTAAAAGATAGATTATAGAAGATGATAATACAGGAATAGTGCTCGTTTACAGTTCAGAAACCCACCTCTCGGTATTTAAAAAGAGAAAATCATTAAATAAATAATCATAATCTGTTTTAATTCCAATAATCGTTAAGAACGATTACGGTGAGTTGGTTCGGATTTTACTCAACTTTGTCTCTGACGATTGGCGTGACGAAGCAATGGCATGCCCCCCCCCCCTTTATTTTATTGCGTTGCATACATTTTAATCAATATATTCGATTTCCTGACAGATCTCATATTCATTATATTGAATCTAGTTGAATCTGGCTTTATGTAATCCGTATATAAAATGGATTACATTAGTCGAGTGTCTTTAACTTAATGGTAAGATTAACCCGAATAATCACAGCCCGCTTGGATACATGGGTCATAAATTACTTAACCAGATTTTATGTTTGTATGATCCAATAATGAACTGTCATGCAAATTGAAAATTTATTAATCTCAAATAAGTCTTTACCTTCTAAACTAATTCAGAACTCATTATATATAACTTGTTATATTTTATTTAATGAATCATCTGATTAAAATGTTATGAAAAAAACAAAACAATATTTTCTTGATTTTTACTTTTGTTTGTCAGCCCCACTCCACTATCCAGCAATGCCATCATATGGTTGATGCCTCGTCTTCATTGGAGCGCGGAATGTACTGCTCGGGTATCTTTCTTGGCATTTAGTCGAGTCTGGTACCCAGTCCTGGGCTATACAAGATCCGTAAATTCTTACCCCCTACAAACTTCCTCATTATCCGATCTTATCTCTCCAACAGATTCTTTCAAGTAAATTACAACGGCGCTTATTCATCCCTATTCCGTCAGTCTGCTGGTATTCCTCAGGGTAGTATCCTTGGCCCTATCCTTTATACAGTTTTCACAGCTGACATCCCAACCCATCCTAACACTATCCTCACCACGTATCCCGATGACACATGTCTATTGTCAGTGAACAATGATCCTTACATTGTATCCCAAACCCTCCAATCCCACATTGGACCACCCTTGAAGAATGCTGCCATTAAAATTAATTCAAATAAATCCCACCAAATCACATTTACCCTTCGTCGTAAATCCATAACCTCTTGCCCTACAGTATCCTTTAATAATACCTCACTTATTCCTATCGAACAGATCCGTTACTTAGGACTACATCTCGACAAACCACTGACTTGGAATGCAAGACTGAAAAGACGGGAAACTGCTCGTCGATTTCGACTATTAAAACATTTACTACACAAACGGTCTAAATTGCCAATCCATTACAAAAGACTGATCTACATGACTACAAGGCCTATCTAGACATACGTATTTGAGCTATGGGGCTTCACTAAACCATCAAATTCCTCCCAAATCCAATCGTTATAGTCCAAAGTCCTTTGTAAAATCCTCCTTAAAAAAGTGCTCCTTATTTTGTCACAAATCAAGTCATCCACTACGACCTCAATGTCCCATATGTTACTTATTTGGCCAAAACCAGAAACCATTCGTTCCATGATAAACTTCCCAACCATCCAAATCCACTTGTTTCTAACCTGGCTTCTCCTTCATTACCTAATAATACTCCTTGGCGTCTGAAAAAAAGATGGCATCGAGATCTTCTTCTCTAGAAATGTTATTGGAGTTTTATCAATGGGTAGATTCTCCACATGTTTGTATCATGTCACTATGTCACCTACAGCAAATTTAATTGTTGAATATATTTTTATACAGTTGTAAATAACAATAAATAAATTATTAAAAATAACAACAAAAAACTTTTGTTTGTCTAAATATAAAATTTATAGTAAGGGGAGGTATCGCCATAATGTAAAATCTCTAATTCGAATTTTTGATAGAAATACATGTTTTGAGGTCACGTGAGTCCAAATAATAAGCAAAATGATGTGTATCTGTTGTGAACTGCCCAGTTCCAAAACGAAAATTTGCTAGAAACTGAAAAAATACTTCCCAAAGAGATAAAATCGACCAATTATCAATTAATATCAATTAATCAAATAATTGAAATCCAATTAATGAAATAGATTTTTCACATTTTTTTCGGTTTTATCCAAAACGGCTCTTACGATTTTGATTAAACTTGGTAAATCAATGAGCAATTAACTGGTCTTGAATAAAAGATAGGACTTGTCCTAGGGATGTACGGGTTGGGGAATAGGTCCCAGAACGTTCGGTTCGGAACATTGTGGGTTCGAATCCCACCTGGACCAGTTAATATTTATTTTTCGGAGGCCCGAAAAATTAATCTTGACACTCCCACCTAGGTTAGTACACGGTAGCAACTCTGGTAGCCGCCAGGGGTTGGCAAAAAAGACCAAGAGGCCCACTTGCGAGACTTGTCTTAATTGAAATAGTCTAATAGTGTTTAAGTGTTAAATTTGCAAAAAAATCTTCCTCTTAAATACCTTTAATGCTGTTTGTTAACAGTTCACATTGTTTATAACGGTAAGCAATGTATAAATACACAGTATAACAGAATTATATAAATAAATAAAGGTTTTGTTTTTTTAATAATTTATTTATTGTTATTTACAACTGTATAAATATATACACATCAAGTAAATAAATAAAGGGGGGGAGGTAAAATGAAAAAAAAGAAGATATATTTGATTCGAAAGGGAAAATCAGAAACCTTGCATGATCATTCCCGATTGCATTACGGCATTCCAGCGGGCAACACGCTGGAGTAATCCTGGCGCGGATCAGCTAGATGACGGAGAAATTCACATTGAATGTGGAAAAAGTTTGGCCGTATGGGATTTTTGGCCACGATCTTGAAGATCCAGTTGGCGAAAGAGAAAGACAAGAAGAAAGGTCTGCCAAGGGGTCTGTGATTTCTTGAGTGTGTGCAGGAATTAATTGATGCCAGTGTCAGATAAGAATCCTGGATAGAGGTAGAGAAACCGGGATAGTCCAGAGTCACTTACCACTACCACTAGTTATTTTTATTTTTTATTTATCATTATTATATTATTTAATATTTGTATTCATATCATTTCATACACTATTTGTACTTGTTTTTTTTTTTTTTATCTGCATCTCAAGCTTATGAAAAAAATTAAAACTCATGGATTAAAACAAGTAAACATAGATTGAAAATGAACATAAATTTCTTCTTACGAAACATCTACTAAAATATTGTGGTCTTGGATGAAATAATGGATGTATAAAACAATCGGGGGAGTTCAAATAAAATTTTGTAAATAAATGAAAATAAATAAAATTGTAAATCTTCAAATGGCGAGTGTTATGGTAACATTGTATGGCTACACTGTAACCTCCCTGCTTTGTCTGTCTATTGTTAATGTTTCATTTGTTTTCCTCTCATTTGTGTTCAAATGTTTATGTCTACATTTCAATGAATAAAAACCTTTCTAAAGGTTCTACTCTGTGATTTGATTTATACCTACTCAATTCAAAACAGTAAGAATGTTTGGTATGTTTTTTCGGGATTACAAAACATTGAAGTTAACCTGTTATGTACCCATTAATTAATTAAGAGTGAGAATTGTTCATTCCAAATTAACACGCGTTTACTTAATCACAAAAGAGGACTAACCTAAATGCCAAACCTGTCAGTCCCCGTTATCAATAAAACATATGGCTGAAGAATGCATATAATTTCGTCAAGCATTTGAAAATAATAAAATATCTCGTTCAAGAGAATTAGCTGTAACAGACTGAGCATAATCCATTGATAAAATCATAATCCTCCTTAAAGAAACCCAATTATATTTAAAATATAAATACCGTACTCGATAAATGAAAACATTCTGTATTAAAATTATATTCATCCATAAAATTTCAAGACCATAAATAAAGAATAAAAGGCTTAATAACCAAGAAGTTGATGGCCCAGAATAAAACTTCAAATGTATAAATTAATGGAAAAATTATGATAAAATTAAAAAACTAAATAGTAGTAAGGAAATAAATAAGTAACAGCTACTACCATCTTATTCGTTCCGATATTTCAGGTATGAAGGACAGCAATACCATTATTCATTAAGAATATAGAGACATCGCTCGGTAGCCTAAATGGAATCAATGTTATTCTTTTTGAGACATCCAATATTCCTATCTATTCATCACTGATAGTATATAACTTTATGGAAAACCTAAGGCAGTTTAGGTATTTTCAGTCAGTAGCAATGAAGTATGCATCGATAAAAAAAGATTTTAACTGAAAGTTTATGAGCTAAAGTTCAATCCAGTACTACTTAAACACTGCTTGAGGATACTCAATAAAATACCAGAATATATTTACGAGCTTTAAGCCCTTGAGTGTACTCACCGAGGAGATAATTTAAGCTACTAATCGTTACTTAGATAGTGGATGGTGCAACAGGCTCGTTTCAGATAAGGATACCGGTCTATGTACTCTTCCCTGGGCGATGACCTCCGGAAGTCTCTCCTCAGGAGTCGTCGAGTTTTTCTTCAGGACCATCTGCGAAGGATCTGGTTCCGTGGTAATAATAGCTCCATCCAGAACAGGGTCACGTCACCTGCAAAGGATTAGGCCAATCCAGTTCATCTCGGTCAACTACTTGATTGATTACGGAACAATCCGATGATGTATTTCGACTTATCTACATTTCCCTCATCACTAAGCAGTGATATTTAATCTCAAATCGGTCGAATAATATAGTTCCGTTATAATAAAAAAAAGTTTAAGTGGGAAAGAATTATTCATCTTTTAACTCCTGAAGAATTTCAATTTTAATTATCTGAAAAATTAAATCAGTCCAGAAGTTCAACACAAGCTGAATGAAACCAAATTATTATTTTTTTTTAAAACTTTATTTAATTTATATATATATATATATTACAATCTGCCACTCTATCGTGAGCAATAGGTAATAGTAATGTATGTTCACATTCATAGTAAAATAAAATAAATTAAGAATGAAAATAAATAAATAAAAAAAAGTACATAAAAATAAATAAAATCTCTCTTAAAATATATAAAAATAGAAGGATAAGGAAAATGAACAGAATCAAACAATGTGTATGAAAAAAATAAATAACTAAAATAAAATAATAATATAATCTCCAGTCACATTTACACTCTTATGTACAATAGAAACCAAATCATTACCGAATTTTATATCTTTTATAAAAACATAAAATTTATTATAACGAATCTTATGTGGGTTATGGGGTCTCATCCTTCAGACAACATAGAATAGAGTTGGCTATAGAACACCTCAGAATTATCTGAATTGGACACTTTCGGTTGACCCATGACCATCTGAGAACAAGGAGAGAACCGGATACAGAGGGATCGTGGAAAAATGTGGTGTTCGACATCTCGACAATAAGGAGAACATCAACAAAATCATTAAGTTCAATAATAATCATTTAACCTCATATGTATTTTATTCATTATCATTAAATAATTATCATAAATTTAAAATCATTATTTCAGTTGTACATAAATTTAAATTTTCCTATTATCATAAATTACTATATTCCTTATCATCAGTCAAACGTTATACTCACTATCAAAAATTATCTAAGACAATCATAATCATCATTAATTATCATCTATCTATAAACGATATAAAAAGTCAATAATCAAATATTTTTTTTAGATAAGCGATAACTATCGGTAGTTTTTTGCCCATAAATTCAAACAATAATCTGTCTCAACAAACTTAGCTATATAAGACTAGAGAATTGGAACTTAGAGCTTTGGATCGTTTTTACTAAAATCCTAAATAAAAATGGCGCACCACTTCATTATTCCACTCCAAATATTACTTTCTTTTCCTTTTATAGTAATATTGTGATATTAGTACATAACGTAAGAAAATTAAAATTTATAAAATACATGATAAAATTATAATGTAATTTAATGTTTCAAATAATGTATAACTTTGATTATGACTTCTAAATGTCTTTTGGTGTTGCTTTGTTGATGAGTATTTCCCAGTTATGTAGGATTGGAGATGATACTGATTCACGACTTCTAATTCATTTGAGTTCACATCTCTGACTTTCTTTGAGATTTTTGTCAGGTCTAATTTCGCCCATTGTGGTTTTGAACTACTATGCGTGAATGTAAATCCTCCTCCAATATTCAAAGTGAGAGACTCTATAATGTTGTTTGATTTCTTTCGTTATGGTGCATCGGTATGCAACATCCCAGAACATAAATGAGCCTCCACTAAAGGACCATTATTGCATGGGGTAAATATTCCTCAACTTCGTCTCCGTGATTGAACTCTACCGCCTGGAGGTCTTAGAGCGAGTGTGATCGAATCATAACAAAAAATCTTCTTCCAGTCATTTAAAACTCCAGTATTCTGTAACAAATTGGAGTCGCACTGTTTGGTGTTCTGTAGCTGGGTTCTATAACTAATCTAGTGTTCAATTCATACTCTCTCAGGTTTCTTCTAACAGTGGTAGGCGATATAATTACACCTCTTACTGTTTGATTGAGGTTAGAATTTGTTCACTTTAGAACTTTCTGCTTGTCTTGTACTGAGGATATGCAGGTGGACATTCCTCCGAAATCAAGGGACGTGAGTCCCAAAGCGCCCGGTTCGGAACACTGTGGGTTCGATTCCCATCTGGGGCAGTTATTAATTTTTTATGGTTCCGAGAAATGCATCTTGATACTCCCACCTGAGGTAGAATGTGGCGGCGATTTCTAGGTTGCCTTTAGGGTTTGGTAAAATAGGCCAACGAAGGTGGAGGAAGGCCGTAACTTATGTTGTGTAGTTAAAGTCCCTTAAACGAACTCTATATGAAATGTCGAATTCGTAGGCGAAGGTTAATCGACATCGTGGACTGAATTATTGCCGATAGAAACAGAGATGTATGGAGTTGTAGTTCCGAGCTAATTATAAACAATAAACTGTGGTTCTAAACAATAATGGGATTTTTTTATACCCTAAACAAACAATCAAACATTTAATTATTTTTTAAAAATAGGATTATAGTAAAATAATAAAGTTTAAAGCGACCAAACTTTATTTTATTATTTTTTATTAATCGTAAAAACTGTAAAACATCATTTTGAACGTGGCAACACGTTTCTTCGCCGTGCCTGCTGACAAATACCAGTGGCTTATGTTAGAAACAGACATGTATGGAATTGCAGTTCCGAGCTAATTATATTAGGATTAGAAACAATAACCTGTGGTTCTTAACCATAATGGGATTTTTTTATACCCTAAACAAACAATCAAACATTTAAATATTTTTAAAAAATAGGATTATTGTAAAATAATAAAATTTAAAGTGGCCAAACTTTATTTTATTATTTTTTATTAATCTTTTTTTTTTAATTATTTATTTATTGTAATTTACAACTGTACAAAATAATACAATAGGTAAATAAATAAATATTATTAATCGTTAAAACAGTAAAATGATTTAATTTTTGAACGTGGCAACACGTTTCTTCGCCGTGCCTGCTGACAGATACCAGTGGCTTATGTTAAAAACAGACATGTTTGGAATTGCAGTTCTGAGCTAATTATATTAGGATTAGAAACAATAAGCTATGGTTGTAAACCATAATGGGATTTTTTTATACCCTAAACAAACGATCAAACATTTAAATATTTTTTAAAAATAGGATTATTGTAAAATAATAAAATTTAAAGCGAACAAACTTTATTTAATAATTTTTTATTAATCGTTAAAACTGTAAAATGATATCATTTTTGAACGTGGCAACACGTTTCTTCACCGTGCCTGCTGACAGATACCAGTGGCTTATGTTAGAAACAGACATGTATGGAATTGTAGTTCCGA
>NW_027113281.1:947397-947643 GCF_000696795.3 Halyomorpha halys | reverse complement strand
ATTTTTGAACGTGGCAACACGTTTCTTCACCGTGCCTGCTGACAGATACCAGTGGCTTATGTTAGAAACAGACATGTATGGAATTGTAGTTCCGAGCTAATTATATTAGAATTAGAAACAATAACCTGTGGTTCTAAACCATAATGGGATTTTTTTATACCCTATACAAACAATCAAACATTTAAATATTTTTTAAAAATAGGATTATTGTAAAATAATAAAATTTAAAGCGAACAAACTTTATTT
>NW_027113281.1:944791-946773 GCF_000696795.3 Halyomorpha halys | reverse complement strand
CCGTGCCTGCTGATAGATACCAGTGGCTTATGCTACGACGCACGTGAACGATCGAAAGAAACCAATCAGCTATGCGGCTGGTGAGGCGACACCTCTTAGTTAGATTAAGAGTCTTTCTTATGCCCGACTTAGACCATTATCAGGTCTGAGACCATTTAATCTTCACACAAAAGGTTTTCAATAAAAATAATCTTCACTTTCCCTGATATTCTCTGTTTTTTCGTAGTTTATTGAACTGTTCTTTTTATTTGAATATTGTTTATATAATATTTCATTAAAAAAAAAAATAAACAATAATAATTATAATAAAGGGTGAGCGAACCCGAAGGTTCGATGCCGATAACACCAATCGTTTCCTACATACATCACATAACACAAATCCACTAAATCACAAATAACGCAATCCTCCTAAAGTATTCTTTATTTTTAATAACCTTAAGGCATCTAAACTGTTGTCCCCTTTATGTAAGAGGCCTAAGTTTTGCTTCCATAAAGAACAACGGAAAGGATACTTTTTTTTTTTAGATAATTTATTTATTTATTTTTATTTTAAACTGTATTCATATATACACATCAAGTAAATTTGCTGTAAGTGATATTATGACATGATACAAACATGTGGAGCATCTACTCATTGATAGAACTCCAAAACTATTTCTAAAGGAGAAGATCTCGAGGCCATCTTCTTTTCAGACGCCTAGGAGGATTGTTAGGTAGTGAAGGATAAGCCAGGTTAGAAACGAGTTGGCTTGGGGGGTTGGGAAGTTTATCATGGAAGGATTGGTATCTGGCTCAGGCCAAATCGGCAACATATGGGACATTGAGCTCCTGATGGGTGATCTGATTTGTGACAAAATAAGGAGCACTAAGGATTTTACGAAGGATTTTGAACTGTCCAGATAGGCCTTATAACAAAAGACTGATGTCTTTTGGAATGGATTGGAAGTTTGAACCGTTTGTCTAGTAAATGTAACAGTCGAAATCGACGAGCAGTTTCCTGTCTTTTCAGTCTTGTATGATGATTCCATGTCAGTCATTTGTCCAGATTTAGTCCTAAGTAACGTATCTGTTCAACAGGTATAATTGGGATATTATTAAAAGATACTGTGGGACATGGTGAAGGTTTACAACAAAGGGTAAATCTGATTTGGTGGGATTTATTTGAATTTATTTTAATCCTCCAGTGGGAAGGATACAAGATGTAAATTCCAACTTTTACGTTTTTATACAGAAGGCGCCAGCTTAGATATTTCGAAATACTTAAATATATCTGCCTGTTCAAATGCATTTCTTATTATATCTATTTCATCGAAATTATGGCTAACCATATATTTTGTTTTATCCGTATTTTGAGACCTAGTTCCTTACTAGAAAAATAAATTAATAAACATTATCTGATCATTTTACTCTGTCAGTCTCTCAAATAGTCAAAGTGTTTTCTTGCAAGATATCACGTGATTTCCCTCATAATTATTATCATATTTTCTTATTTCCCAAAATAAAAATAAAACTGTTTGGAGCAAAATTAACAGGCATAGGCAAAACAACTTTTTATAATGAAATGATCGTTATAATAAACCACCAAAATACTGCATAATGGGCTGGAAATTTAAATGTATCGTGAAGTCAAATTGAGTTCTGAAGCAAGTCAAAGCAGTTGAATTGCCTCTTTGGCTTTTATCTGTTTAAATCTTCACCCCGTTAACCAGTTCTCACGAATATCTACAAGTTGGGTCTGTTTTGGCTCTGTTATAATTTGAATTAATAAATAAATATATATCAGCAGTTGAATAGTTAATAATATTATTATAAATTTAATAATCCTTTGACTGGAAGAATCTTAAGGTATTAACTTGATTTAGTGAATGATAACACTTTCTTCCTTCTTACTGTATAATAATTTATTACTTATTACATAGCAACGTTTCGGGAGATTTCCCCCATCTTCAGGCTGCTAAAATTAAATTCAACAAAACTATAAC
>NW_027113281.1:932643-941756 GCF_000696795.3 Halyomorpha halys | reverse complement strand
TTTATATTGTTAATTAAGAGTTGTTTATCTGTAATTGGTTGCATTTCATATAACAATCTATCTATTTTTCTATTGATCTTACTTATTATCCAATACGATTGTTTTATTTCAAGGTCAATAATTCTGTAACTCAACACTTTAAAGTAATCAGCACAACCAGTATTAACCAAAAATTGATTGCTAAATAAATTATCAAATTGTTGTATATGTTTTTTCTGGATCCTTAGCGGACCGTATAGTACTAGGCAAGATAAGTATAGTAGCTGTGTTATAAGTATGTTTTAATAACAATTATCTCATTAATAGGTGAATCAATTTTATTGACATTCTTTAGTCTCGCAGAATGTTAGTTACGTGTATACCAAAAAGGGTGTAGCCCAAAATCATTATAATTAGTCTTAAGCGCCAAACCGGCTTTAAAGATTTTGATGAAAATTATCTAAAGTTTCTAGCTTCAATCCCTTTTTAATTTTCATATATTGCATAAATAACTAGAAAAATCCAAAAAGAAAGTTAAGACGAAATAAATTGTATTTGAACATAACAAGTAACATACATTGTATTATATGAAAGGTAATAAAAAGTTATAAAAAAAAAAAAAATTATAATTCGGACCAGTATCTGCAAAGATGCAGTACATTACCCTTTGTATTCTGGTAAAACTCGTTTACCATCTTGAACATTGTAAATCTCGTAGAACATTACAGATCTTATTTGGTTGTTTACAGAGGAACCATTAAACAATAAAACATTAATGTATTCCGACATTACGGATTTGTTCCACACACCTCAACCAGTAGACCAATATATAAATAGAAAAGATACTGGGAACAAATATTTATCGGACTTTGCATCCAAAGCGGCATGTAGTGAGTGGCCAAACTAAATATTTAATTTATCATACGAACAATAATCTAGATATAATTTATAAAACATACTTATTGTTCATTAAAAAGTTTAATAACCTACTAAACACCTAGGGCGGGTTGCACTATAGTTAAAACTATGATTGCTTAAATCTGGGGTAAAATTAATAATTATCCGTTGCACCAGAAACGTTAACCTCCAAATCTGGCGGTAAACTTTACTAACCGATAATACCCGGTTAAACAGATTTAAAGTAAATCTGCATTTAAGTAATACAGTATTGTTAATGCATAATAAATAATTGATTTTACATGTGATCTTACTAATTGTAGTTTAAACTGTGATGGTGCAACCGGCCCTTAAACAAGGATTATCAATACTAAATGAATTATATTAACTCTTAAAACTATTAAATCTTTTAGTAAATATTTTTCGACAATTTCCTAATTATCTGAAATAGGTCTTCCTAATTTGAAATCCACAAAGGAAGAATGGTAACTGAACTATGCGTTTGGCATTTTCACCAAACTGAAGTTCGTTTAGTAAGAAAGTGATTCAGAGATACTATTATAATCGATCAGTTAATGTAAGAAAATCAGAAAAAAAACTACGTGTTAATATCAACTTGAGTTCATTAATTCCAAATATTTACAAAAACTTAAAGAACTGCAACTAAAAATACGGTAAAGGTCATATTGATGGAAGAAGAGACAATTGGCCGACTCCCGGAAAATTGGCCGCTTCAGTTATCGGCATGGAATGATAGAGCTCATCAGAAGGGGCAGATAGTGATAGGGTTCTACAGCGAGGTTAAGTAAACGGAAAGCCAGTCTGCCAGTCTGTCAGTCTAATCCAATTGACCTGCAAACCTCAATTCTTTGTCATCATTCCTCACTAAGTATCGGAACACTGTTCTCATTAAACCAACACTTCTGATGGATATGTTACGAGTGTTTATGAATATTTTAGAAAAGTAATACATAGATCAATATCTAGATAGATAAAGAAAGCTTGAGGTTCCTCGTGGTGAAAATAACTAATATAAACTTTTTAATGCTAAGATTACAACAATCTAACAAAAGATAAGGAAGCTGTGTACATCTGGATGCGATCGGAAGAGATCGGGTACTCTTGGCTTTTTCCAATTCGAACTTTTGTTTCTATTTTTCTCCTTTTTAATTTATCAACTTATTTTATATATTGTATCTATCCAATTTTTATTATTTCACAATGAGAACTGGCTATTTAATTCACATAAAGGTACTTTGAGAGATTTTTTTAGCATTCACCATTTAAACCCTGTTGTACTTTTTCAAGGAGAGTAAGTGCTATCTAATATTAAACATTCGTCTTGCCCCACAGTATCTTTTAGTAGTATCCCACTTATTTCTGTTGAACAGATTCGTTACTTGGGACTGAGTCTGGACAAGTGACTGACATGGAATCCTCATACAAGACTGAAAAGACAGGAAACCGCACGTCGATTCCGACTATTACATTTACTAGACAAACGGTCCAAATTTCCAATCCATTACAAAAGACTGATCTACATGACTATTACAAGGCCTATCTAGACATACGGAATTGAGCTATGGGGCTCCACTAAACCATCGTATTACTCTCGAATCCAATCCTTACAGTCCGAAATCCTTCGTAAAATCCTTAATGCTCCTTACTTTGTCACAAATCGAATCATCCATCAGGACCTCAATGTTCCATATGTTGCCGATTTGGCCAGACCTGATACCAATCCTTCCATGATAAACTTCCCAACTACCCAAGCCAACTTGTTTCTAACCTGGCTTCTCCTTCACTACCTAATAATCCTCCTAGGCGTCTGAAAAGAAGATGGCCTTGATATCTTTTCCATTAGAAATGTTTTTGAAGTTCTATCAATGGGTAGATTCTCCACTTTTTGTATAATGTCATAATATTACTTACAGCAAATTTACTTGATGTGTATATATGTATACAGTTGTACATAACAATAAATATATTATTAAAACAAAAAAAAAAAATTAAACACCGAGTTGAATGAGTTTATTGAGAAAATCACTATTAAATCGATTCTCCAAAGTGACACTTCCGATTGATCGATTTTAACGAAAAGGTTGCAGTATCATCCAAGGCATCATATGTCTTAAATATTTAATTTCAGTTGTGTAAGGCTTATCGCTGTGTAGGTTGGCTATTCACATATTGATCACTTTACGTGACTTGCTTTTTTGAATCTGGGGAGCTTTTTTTTTCTTTTGAGACTGTTTTAAATTTCAATGAAAACTTGATCCCATCCTACGGCATCTTTGAACAATTTTCCATATTTAAATAAATAATCTAATGTTACCATTTTTTATTTCTTTAAAACTATTTTTTCCCTCAACTGATACATATACAGTACCTTTATCCTTTTTAACCATCTGATTTTCATTTTTTCACGGTGTGCCAAATACATCGCAAATGTAAAGAAGTCTTGATCGGCTTCTATACGTTACATCACGTTCTCGATCTAGAAGGCATCATACAGTAATAGATTGAATGAGTCTGTTTCAATCATTGAGTAATTCATCCATTAAGAAACTCCTCTCTTCTCCGACCATATCCATAATTTTGAGTAACGATATCACATAATTTTTCTCTTAAGACAATTCCTCTTGCATTCGATAAGAGTCTGCAATTCAGATAATTCTGAGTATGGTCATTTGTTGAGAATATTACTAAAATAACTTATTTAAATTACTTTATTCAGGGAAACTTTTTGTCTTGATTTATAAATCCTTATAGTTGATAATTAATATTTACTATTAGGATCATTTTATCATTGTAAATTCAAAATTTTTCAATTGTTTATGAAAAAAAATAAAGTTAGTATACATTTGATTATAATATGATATAATAGTATAAATATAATAAAATCATATTATATCACAAAAAATATATTTTTAACTATTCCTGTAAAAGGGTTTGAAACTAAAAATTGACATTTATTGTAAAACAATAACGTTTGGGATTTTCATTTTCTTTTTTTTTAGTTCTCTTATATTTGCAACTTTTAGCAACATAACTACATAAATTAAAATTAAATATGTACCACTACAACCTATGAAGGGTACTTCTTAGGGAAGTACTGTAACTAGATCAACTATTGTGCAAGCAGGTGATTTGGTCAGAATAACGTTTGATCGCCAGAATTTTACTTTTTACTAGAAGTTTTTATTGAACATTGATGTAAAAAAATTTTTTTTAAATTCTGTTAAAGTAATTCTTTTCACCAAAAATTAAATCTAAAATATTGTAATTATAGACGGGATAAGTGTTATTAGCTCCTCAACTAAACGAAACACAAGAACCAGAAAATTCATCAAAAATAAATTATACTCGTAATCTAAGCTCACTTACTATTTATTTCCTAACAGTAGTAAGAAACAATAATAGGCATTTGCTATAATAAACTCCTGACTAAGTTTTATATTTTGTATTTTTTATTTAAGAATGTTATTCTGTAGCTTAAATACAGCATATCTGATTTGTAATCACATTTTTTAAAATTTATTTATACAAATTTACAACTGCATTACATAAAAATACATCCTATAAATATTAGTTATATTACAATGGCATGATATAGCCTTGTAGGGAAACTACTCATTGATAGCACTCTAATAACTTGTCTATATTATTAAGTCTCTAGACCATCTTATTTTCAGGCACTTAAGAAGGTTGTCACAAATAGGAGGGGATGCCAGGTTAGAAACTAGTTGGTTTGGGTAGTTATAGAGTTTTCAATAGAAGAATTGATGTCTGGTTCGGTCTACATCAGTAACTTTTGGAACATTGGTGTCTATTGATGATTTTGTTTGTGACAGAATAACGAGCATTAAGGATTTTAAAATTAAATTGCCTTGTAATTTACATTAGTTTATGATTGGTTATATAATAAAAACTGTGTATTTCTCAAATACATTATTGTTAATTAGTGACCAGTCGGCGTTTTGCTAATTAAGACGACATGAGAGCTGAAATTAAAAGAATGTTTTGAAAGTTAATTTTTAGAATAAATCTAGAACCTTATTTGTAAAAACTTCCTTGGAACATTTTTCAGAAGAGTTCCTCCAAAATTTAAAGGTTTTGAAGCAACTTTTAAAAAAAATACACGAAAGTTCCAATCCTATCTATAATTAATAGAAAAAAGATTAAAAGAATCTCAAGGAAATTTTCCTTATTAACAAGTCATTTTATTTTTGAAAATTGTTTAGATAAGGAAAGTAGAGTTACGATTTGAATCAAACTGTTTTAATGTTCTTTATGCTGATATAATACCTTATCGTCAAATACTGAAGCACTCATTTTGGTGATTTCAGGCAGTAATTAGAAGTTATGTGTTGTTTCTTCTAAATCGAAGTTAGTACAGAAGCACTAAGTGTTGAATATACAAACATTCTTTTAATAGAGCAGATTTTTTTTTTTATAAAACATTGCCTGAGAATTTACACTAGTTTATGATAGGTTATAGAAAACAAAACTGTGCATCTCTCAGAAACACAATAATTAATTAGTGAACAGTCAATGTTTCGCTAAATATGGCAACACTAGAGCTGAAATTAAAAGACTGTTTTGAAAGTGAATTTTTATAATAAATCTAGAACCTTTTTAGTAAAAACTTCCTTGGAGCATTTTTCAGAAGAGTTTCTCCAAAATTTAAAGGTTTTGAAGCAACTTTAAAAAACAATACATGAAAGTTCCAACCCTATCTATAATTAATAGCAAAAAGATTAATAGAATCTCAAGGGAATTTTCCTTATTAACAAGTCATTTTATTTTTGAAAACAGTTTAGATAAGGAAAGTAGAGTTATGAATTGAATCCAACTGTTTTAATGGCCTTCATGCTGACATTATACCTTATCGTCAAATACTGAAGCACTCATTTTGGTGATTTCAGGCAGTAATTAGAAGTTATGTGATGTTTCTTCTAAATCGAAGTTTGTACAGAAGTGTTGAATATACAAACATTCTTTTGTAGCAAACTCTGCATAAATTCTAATACTGGCACTATTAGACCTCTTTATTGAAAACTATGTATAATTACTAGTCAAAATTCATGAGTCTGCCAAGTATAGGTAGGAGGAATAAAAAATGGCGGCTGTTCGAAAGCGATAAAAAAAACTAATTTTTCATTCGGAGCTCTATATCTCAAAAAGTAAGAACAACACAAGAAAACCTAAGAGAACGCCATTTAAAGAAGAGCAAATTTGCTGAAATATGAGCCCTAATAGAGTTATTTACATAAAATAGTTTTTTAAAAAGCAACATTTCCTAAAAGTGTTGTATGGGATGTACTGAAAGATCAGTAGTTAGAGAATTTATTTTGAAAAATCTATATTTAAAAAACTATTTCACCTACAGATGTCTATTAGCACTCAAATTAAAGCTATTTTAATGAGCTATAAAGTATTTTATGATGTTTATCCTCGTAGGAGGAATAGTTTACGTGAAATTTGCTAAAATAAATTGATTTATAGTTGTTCGGACAAATTTCCATTTGCCAAACTTATTTTTATATGTGAATATCATAAAAACTAGCCCTACGAAGATAAGTGTCATAAACTACTTTATACGAAGTTAAATTTCCTTTATTTTGAGTGTTGACAGACATATGTGCGTCTTATGGATCTAGAGATATATTTTTCAAAAATCCAACATTTTATAGGAACAACTATAAATTAACATTTTGTAAGTTTACTACCTACCTATACTTGGCAGACTCATCAATTTTGACTAGTTATTATGCATAGTTTTCATTAAAGTAACCAAAAATCGGGGTGAGATAACTGCCTTTTTTTCTTCCCGGCTCTTGTACTATGAGACCAAACATTGCCAGACAAATGGATGCTTCATCATGACAACGCCCCAAGTCACACTGCCCTCTTAATAAAATAGATTTAGTGACCTCAAAAGGCATTCCTGTAGTTCCCCAGCCCCCTTATTCACCTGACCTAAGTTCCTGTGACTCTTAAACTAAAGAATGTCCTCAAAGGACGTCATTTCGGCACTTTGGAAAACATCCAAAAGAGGAAAACATAACGGACGTGCTGAAGACCATACCGGTTGATGACTTCCAGCGTTGCTACCAACAATGGGAACAACGTTTCCATCTGTGTGCAGCCTCCCAAGGGAACTACTTTGAAGGGAATAACATTGATGTTTCGAAAAAATAAAAACTTAAATAAAAAATCAGTCTTATTACTTTACTTTACTTCGTATATTCTTATATTTTCCAAACGATTTTTTTTTTTTTTTAATTTAGAAGCAAAATTCATAGGCAATTGCCTCATAATAATTACGACACAATAGTCAGACCTTCATCTCTGAAATAGTCCTCATGAACTACTGCTTTCGATGGAAACCTCGTGCAGTTTGCATAGCAGCTATACTTCAACCTATGTTTGCATGAAGGACATACTTTAAGTTCATTGGTCAGTCAATACGGAGAGGTCGGGGTGTCTGTGGCTTCTTATGTCGCAAATAAAGTCAATGACATTCAATTGAATTCAAAAAGTTAGATATGCTCTCTCTTTGTCAAATACATTATATTCGTTCGTAATAAAAAACAACAAAAATAAAAGAAACATTATAAATATTCTACATATAAATGATAATTCAAAAATATTGTTTGTAATAAATTATTGTTAATAAATTTTTATCGTTACTATGAGAATCATTTTTTTAAAATAATTATTTTACTCATTTTGTTTATTACAATATATTGATATATTATTTATGTATTGTTTCAGCAACAAAAGACGCCCTACATGGGGTCTCCCTCGAAGAAGCCCTTTCGATATGTGGTAAGTAAGCAATTAAAAACAAGTAACTTTGTTAAAATATTTCTGATTAATTTTAAAATGTTGAATCAAATGAAGCCAAAATTTTATTTACCTTTTCCGTTTCAGACCTTCAACTTTAAAATCATTTGTTAATTTATCAATACTTGACACAACTCTTTTTAAGCTAGTTCAAAATAAAAATAAAAATAGTTCATAGTTAAAAATATTATTTATATAATATTTACGATTTATTTTTTTAATTTTGGAGTCTACTGGTTCCCTATACATTTTCAATAATTTAATAAATTATGAGATTTTAAAAATTTACACCAGGGCCATCAAAACAAAATGATTACCCTTCAGGTAATCAGAATTTGTTTTCTGAACAAGTTATTTATGAACAAAAACAAATAATAATTAAAAATTTTATTTTAATACTAAGGAATGTAAATAAAGAAATTAAACAGTTATAAGAGGTTCCAACAGTTATATTTCGCAAGAATTACTTCTTTAAATAAGTTCATGAATTTATATCGACATGAGTGATAAAATGTCTTATATTGCTTGAATCAATCGTTTTATTCCTTTTAATTAATGGATCACAATATTTAGTGAGCACTACGGTTCAGGGGTCCCTGGCTTTGAAACTATTGGATACAAATTTACAATTTATAAAAATTTATAATTTTTATATTTCTTATTAAATTTATTTATTTATTTTTTTTATAAATTCGTCATCTTCATCTCCTTCTTTAACCAATCCATATGACGGTGTTGGGACAGCGGTACGTGGTACAAAATCACTCTTTCAGCTTGACTAGAAAACTTACTACTCCTTCGGAAATAGTCTGAATTGGAAATTGTTGAAACAGAAGTTAGGGTTGAATTTGGTGTAAAAAAAATATGTGTAATATTTATATATTTTTATCCGCATATATTTATATGAAAGCGATGACAATAAGGTTTAAGTTAGAGCATAGATTGATGACGTTCGTTTATTTTTGAGTAGGCCACTATCAATATTGATGAGAGTGATTGGTTCTATGTAAGAATTTCGAATAATTGCTTACTTTTTTTAATAATTTAATAACTTATAAAATCCTCCAGAGTGGTTTTCTAGGTTTGAGAGGTATTAGATTTTCTTTTTTGTGATAGGTTTCTCATATAAGATCTAACAAAATCCTCTTAACTATTTGTGACATGGAAATGTGACAAATACCTATAGGAATTCTGAACAAATTTACAATTATTGAATTTGAGTTGTAATAGAGAGATGTATTAAGTTTGTAAATAATAAATAAGTATCTATAATCCCAAAGCCATAATTAGAATTTTAATATTTATTTACCATAATAAACATAACATAAATACAATATCTATGTTCATCATTTAAATTTACGCTAAGCATAAGCTGTTAATTTTAT
>NW_027113281.1:917553-932088 GCF_000696795.3 Halyomorpha halys | reverse complement strand
GTGATAAAGAGATGTATTAAGTTCGTAAATAATAAATAAATATTTTTAGTCCCAAAGCCATAATTACAATTTTAATATTTATTTACCATAATAAACATAACACAAATACAATATCCATGTTCATCATTTAAATTTACGCTAAGCATAAGCTGTTAATTTTATTAACATTCTCTTTAAATTTATAATTTTTATAATACACGTACCTATACGAATTCTAAACAAATATACAATTATTGAATTTGAGTTGTGATAAAGAGATGTATTAAGTTTGTAAATAATAAATAAATATCTTTAGTACCAAAGCCGTATAAAAACAATATCTACGTTCTCCATAACTTAAATTACGACTATATTGCTAAGTTTTAGGCAATCATAACTTTAGACACAACCATTTATTTAAATTTGTTCGGGTTGATAGTTATTCATTTTTCGCTCAAGAGGTAATAATAATAAATTTTGAAGGAACGTGGGATGCATTTTCCAATTCCTTACTTTCATTTTTAGGCTCTTTTCTTTATTATTGTGTACATTACAAACAATCGTGGACTTAAGCTGTCTCCTTGTTTTACTCCCGTTTTTATTTCCATTTAATATAGTAATTTAAAAAACCGAGGCATAATTTAATGTAGTAATTTACTAACTATGTCAATTTTAATTATAACTTTTTAAAATGTAAATTGTAATTTTAAATTTGTAATTGTAACTTTCTCAATTTGTAATAGTTAATCTGTTAATTTGTCAATTGTAATCTACTAACTTTGTAAATCCAGTGTAAATGACCTTACACTTAAAACAAAATAAATAAATAACTTTTATGAGAATGATCTTTCTATTTGTAATCTATTTATTAGTCAAATTAATTAAAGCCGAAGAATTTACATCTAAATAATTTTAAACCAGGAAAAAACGTCAATCATTGTTCAACGTAATACCGATTCTTGGATCAACTGTTTAAATAGTTGTATAACTCTAACTTTAATATGACATATTTACAATCTTCAATAATAACTTTGGCTTAGAAGATAGCAAGAAAAATAACGTTGGAAGCTGTTGGATAATTGATTCAAATCAAATACTTGAATCCAAGGGACTTATGGAATTTATAAATAATCTGTTATTATTGATTAATGAAGAATATTATTGTTTTAGTAAAGTTAAAGATTTTTCTACAATTATTACAACAGTTCGCCCACGAGTATTTTAACACCCATCATCCGACTATAAACGATAATGATTTTAGTAATTAAAATGTTTGTAACTAATGTTTGTGAATTTTTATTTGAACATATGAAGGAGAGGAGATCAATGAGAATCTACGCTTGTTGAGCAGTTCAGGAATATTTTATCAATTTTGTTAGGTTATTTTTACTTTCATTTACCACAAAAGTAAGTATTGGGTGCAAAATTTCGAATTCGAGATTTCGATGGAAATATGTATTTTGAAGTCCCCTAAGTTCAAAAAAACCAGTCTCTTAAAAGTGGTCAGCGTGTCTGTGAACAGTCTAGATCAAAAACGAAAATTCTTGTGAAAACGAAATCATATATTTAATGCGGTTATATGTCTGGGATGTGACAGAATTTTTTTCGATAAAAGCGAGTGACCCTAATGTGCCACCTTGATACAGTCAATATTTAACTTTTTTTTTTTTATTTTATCAGAAATGACTCAAACGATTAAGTCGTTAGGAAGTTAAACTCGCCGTATCAAAGAAAATTAAACGGATTTATCGTCAGCTAGGTCTAATCCTAATTTAAATAGTCTGAATAAACAACGAATTAAAAAAAATATTACTAGTGACACGGTGAGAGTGATGCGCTGGGATCTCATAGAGCTCTACTCTACCCCTCACACGTGGGGGATAGAGTGGGCTCAGGTATCCTCAGGTCGATAGTGTAAATATCGTATATAAAAGTGTTTATGTTATTTATTTATTCTTTTACGTACATAGTTTGATTGTGTTATTTTCTTTATCCTTCTGTTTTTATATATTTAGAGAGAGATTTATTTTTTCATTTATTTTTATTCTTATGTTATATTATTTTAGTATGAATATAATCATTTATGATTATTACTTATTTCCCAACAATGTTGTAGCAGATTGTAATATTTATCAATAAATAAAATTTGAATATCTCAAAAAAATGTCTTCTGAAGTACCTTTAATCTTGTTTATTTAAACAAAATAAAAAAATTTTAGTAACAATAAATAATGCATAAATACAAAATGATAAAGAATTTTATGCATAACTAAAGGAAAAAAAGGACAATAAAGACTGATTAGAACGGAAAAGACGAAACCGCCAAATCTTTCCTCACATTGTAATATGACTTTATCTTTTATTAAACTATATTCTTAGCAAGAAGAAGTATATTCATTGTTCCCCCTTTGAGAACCCTGAAATTCGAATTTTTATAGCAACAGAAACATTAAAAAATTTTTATCACTATTTAAACCATCCCTGGTTTTTAGATTTTTTTTTTTTGAAAATCATAAACATTATGATAACTTCAACATGAGCACATCCATTAACATAAAATTTGTTAGCGTATGTTGATTGGATAGCAAAAGTTCTGTGATGCGCATACCGCACCAAATTTTTAATATTTGAACTCATTCTTCCTTTTTGACTTCCTGTCCATAATATTAATAAGGGAATATGGATCATAAGGATGATGTGTAGAATTATTTAATTGTGGTCTAATCCTGTGTCAGGAGGGAGTGAAACATCTCAGTAACTAAAACATGGGAACATTTAAATAAGTTATAAATTGTCATCAGGTTAAAAAATAAAATAAATAAAACGATTGGAGTTCAACACCTTCTTAAATAAATTATGTACTTAAAATTGGTAATCATAGCTAACAAAAAATTAGCTCTCATTTATTATTAATAAAATTATCTTAAAGTTTTGAAACTTATGTAAATAATAAAATAGATATCGAGGATTCTAAAAGTACAATCTCCAGTTAACCGCTTCAATTACATTTGGAAATTTATTTGTTAATTTGAAGGTAGTAATTTTAAGTAATCTTTTTACTTAAAAAAAATCATAATTACTGGTACTAGCAGGTATATTTTAAAATCAGTCATATTTTGTTTATTTTAGTTACTTCGGTAGGGTTAACTTTCCCTCAGGTGATAATAAACAATTTGAAGTAATGTTTTTCCTATAATTTAGGTTGTTTTGATTGGAAGCAAGTTTTTAAATGGAAAACAAAAATAGGATTAGGTTTTTTTTTTTTAAGAATCCAATCAGAAGCCTTTGGAATATCAGAGGCTTCTGATTGGATTCAAGTTAAAGATAATTAAAAATTGGAGAATGATTCCTTATCCATATCTATCACTAGGCACAATCCATTAACAATAGACTATTATTATTAAATAAAAAAAATAAAATAAACAATTGTTCCATTAAAAGCGAAATTAAAAAAAAAATATATTTGATGACAATAAAAAAATTTGTGTCATGAAATATTTTAACATAATATGTGTTCCAATTGGTTATTTGTTTTTCTACATGCGTTCTACTGTTTTAATGGTTAATTCTTTAAGTAATTTTGAAAGTCAGTAGTTGCAATCCGAGTGCCTAAACCTTGCTTAAGGTTTCAAATCGGAACCTTCCATAAAACTATTTGTTATAACATTAATGAAATATTTAATATCTTTAATATCCTTTAACTGTTACACTTCATAAGTACTTCGAAAGCAATAGTATTGATTTTCATACTATAAAAAAAAATTAATCCATTATTTTAGGGGAAATTATATGGTACACATACATAATTTTTTCTCGGATCTAGAGTTTTTTCGAAATATCTCTGGAACGAGGCGTACTCTTTTATAAAAAATTATCTACAATTATAAATAATATTAAATACAAAATTGACTTCCAAGATATCACGGCTGAAGCAAAGATATGCATTTTATCTTCAAGATAAACTTTTCAAGTTTGATAAAAAAATAATTAAAGTCAAACTAACTAATTGTAAGATCTAATGTTTTATTATTTTTACTTGCATGAGAGCACGCAGTTTACAAATGAAACATATTAAAGATATTATATTCTTGTATAGTAACACTTTTCCACGAAGCAAATATCCATGTTGTTCAATAATGAAAAGACTGATTTTTTTTTTTTTAATGTTTAGGTTTATTATTAAAGTAAATATTAATTATATCAGTAAATAAAAAGTTGATTTGAACTAGATATATAAATATTGAATGCACCAGGTAGATTCCAAGAGAAAACAACGAGAAAGGAGTCGACCGCGTTGTAGGTGAAGGAACGAAATGATTCAGTATGTGGGTGATTAGTTGTTAGTAGAGATAAGGCCAGATGGAAAAAAGTTATGAACAATATTTAGATTATTGTTTTTTTTCTATGAATGTTTTGGGTTGCAATGTGTTCTTTTTTCTTTTATCTTCCGCCTACATTATAATTTTATTATCAATTGGGAAATTTTATTTTTATTGGTTTATTTTGAATGAAGTGATAGTTTGAATTAATTTTTATTTGCTCTAGCAAACTTCATTAAAATTCTACTGTATAGGAAATTCTTTTATCAACATATTGATGACAATGAAACTTATTATTATAATAAAAATACTAAAATGAACAAATTGAAAAAGGTTTAATGTGTCCTTGCTGGCTAGAACATTAATATAGCTCCTTTGATTATATCAAATAGGATAGCTCATATGTGATATTAAACATAACAGGTAACCTTAAAATACCAAAGGTAGTAATAGTTAAGACACAACACAAATTACTTTTTCTTTTTTCACAGTAATGCACTTATTAATTCACTTTTATTTCTGTTTTAGAGGGTTCGGAAAAAAAAAAAAATTAATAAAAGCTATCCACCAAGAAGGAGCCCGCTCTAGAGAACTTTGTACGTATGTGTCCGTTAAGAGAGGTTTCATTGTACTTATGAACTTTCATTTACTTTGGATACCTTAAAAATTAACTGAAATTTCACAAAATATTTTTTGAACTATTAATATATTTCCATTATCTTAAGTCGACTAGGATTAGCTCGCAAAATATCCCTTCCAAGGCTCTAAAATAGTTTCATGGCTAAGGAAAGATCCCTCGTCCACGTCCTTTTCAGCCTTTAATCGCGGAAACAATGGATGAAGGACATTTCACCAGTGTAATAGGTCGTGCCACTTGGCAGGATACCAACGCCTTACAGGATGAATAATTTAAAACGTTACCTTCTGATTTCTAATTAGCTATTTTTACTAGGAGAACTCGACATTTCGAAACTTTCACCATTAATGCCAATGGGTAATTTTATAGGAAACGGGAGTTTATTACCGAACACCGGAATGAGAGAAACTAATATTAGGTCTCTTGGCTTCTCAATAAAAGATATTAAATTGGGCCATATAGAGAATCATCTGAGCAATTTAGCAATTCCATCAACTGGGCCCTGGTCATTACTCCTACTTGTCAATTTATTTCCAATTGGAAAGTTGGGTAATTCTTTGGAACACAGGGTTAAAAAGTTGGAATTCGTTCCTGGCGCCTGATACTGCTTTCGAATAACCATAAATTAATGGTGTTATTGCCTCCAGTGAGTAAATATATTAGTAACAATAAAATATTTACGACTATTCATTGAAATATGTTGAATAAATATTATGGTAACTATAAAAAAAACAACCTTTTTTTAGGTTTAAAACCATCTTGGGTCAATAAGGAGGTTTGCCTATTTCTCATGCCCGTATAATCTCTGTTCCAGAGACATATGATTATTTATTCTGTTAATCAGTCATGGAACGACTTCGGAGTCGGAATATCCATCTGGTACACATCCAGTATTTATAAAGTGGGTATCTGTAATATTAATTGAGGGTAAACCCACTAAGGAAAAGCCCAGATATTAAGGAAAAGAAGGAAGATATTAAGGAAAAGCCCACCGGTATAGCGATTTTGGCCATATCATCATTTTTTATAACCATTGATCTGTTCTTGAACAGTACTACCTTACAAAGTATGGAAACTAAGGCCTTTGTAGTGATATAGGTTTTTTAAAAACCGAATGTACTCCATCTTGAGCAGGAAGGGTGAATAACGTTGAAAATCTAAGACCCTTCACGAATTGTAGTTTTTACTCCCACAAGGTCTCCTATGATCGACCCATAATTTTTTTTTTTAGTATTTCATAATATAATTGAAAATATCAATAAATAACAAAAAAAAGTATTTTATTGTTTTCTAAATATTAAATAAAACAATAATTTTAATGTATATTTATTTCTGTTCATTAATTGTTCAAAAAATAAATGTTCTAATTTAGGGGTACCCCAAATCTTGAAATGAGCGAAGCCACCACTAGGTTAATTAGGTTCCTGGTAGTGGTACAGGTTTTTCAAAACCATACTCACTCCAACTAGAGCAGAAAGAGTGGGGAAAGCTTCAAGTTGAAAAATCTAGTTAGTGTGATTAGGTCTTTTTTTAATTAATTATTAATTGATAATTCAGGATTCACTGTTCTCGAGTAGTTTAATCGGTCTCAATGATTTTATTTTTCATTCATCAAAGAAAAAAAAATACAAAACTATTTTTAGAATGTTATTGGAACATTTCAATACGAACATTTCAAAGTCTTGAGTTTATCTGGTAGTCTTCAGTGTTCCACTAATAAGACTGATTAATGATGTCATCAAGACACAAAAGCCTAAGATCAAGTAAATGGAGACAAAGCACTTCTAATTTTCAAGTAGTGTAAATAATTTGTATCCCCAAAACACAGACTTTTTATTACATAATATACTTCATTTTATTTGTATTAATTGTTAATTTAGGCGCCATTTTTCCACTTTTACCAGAAAGAGAACCACTCTAGAGACAATCCACTTCAAGAATTGTATGTAGGGTGCCTTTCTACTTTTATCCACCTTCTAGAATCCTTTCAAGATGTTTTTAGAATGAAACCTTATTATTTTTATTTTTAAATAGAATAAGTTTTCTGTTTTCTAAGTTATGAGGTTTAATAACCTGTGAGGGTTACTTGTTAAAGAAAATATGTTACATATAAGTATTATAAGGCATGCTACTTACTGCGTTTATACATTATATAAATAAACATTGAACTTTATTTTTGCATGTATTGCTTAACGGATATAAAAGATCAGCAATGAACATACCTAGTTGGTGATCCCTTTGAATAGACACACGACCGCTCAGCTGGTCTTTTATATTCTTAGAAATATCTCAGAATTACATGAAAAATAAAGTCTAATGTTTCTTAAGTCTAAACAACCACCGCCTTAAACAATAATTGATTAATAATTATATTAGAAAAAGAGTTGCGGCGATTCGCTATTTCGAAGATATATTGTTATGAAGAATCATTTCGGCTCAGTACCATTTATCCCTTTTAATTCAATAAAGTAGTTCTGATCCAGTGTATTTTAAGTTGTACCGAGCTACTTTTCTTTTTTAAAATCGCGAACTCCCGGAGTTTCTCTACTTCCAAGTGCTCAACAAGAATACTCAGCTATATTCCATGTTTCATCTGTGTCATCATTAGCCCGACCATCACCGCCACCCGGTCTTGCTACGCTCCTACAGTCAGGACATAGCCTAAGACAGGATCCTATAGGAAGAGCCAAGGTCCTCAGAGGCCACTAATCAGCAACCGGTTCCCTGCTCCTTCTGCCCATTATAGACCTTCTAGTTTCGGTGCAATTTCAACAACCCCAGCTTTCCCCCGATTCGGCCAGCAATTTCTTCGGCGATTAATCTCAAACGTGAATTTTTGTTCTAATATCCAGCAATTCTCTTGGCTTCCGCCTAATCGTACAGGAATGGTAGCTAATTTTATACCTCGATCAAAGACTCTATTACGAACACGGGCAATATTTCTGCGAAGCAAATCATCATTAGTTGAAAATTTACTGGGGATTATTAAACCGTTCGTAAAATAATTAAATGAGAATTATTCCTATCAGACTAAAGTTTGTATATTCGTATAAGTATGTAAATTTTATCCTAGGACTGATTAGTTTGCTGTATATAGCAATCCATTGTATTTAGGCAGAATTCCTTGTGATTAAATAAAGTTTTTCTCACTCATTTATTCTTTAATTTTATAATTTTTATTTTATTCTTCCACACTCTTGTTTTTCCTTTCTCAGGAACTAAAACGTATTAAATACGTGTATCTGTACAATACTGTATTTCTGTATCTTAGGAAGGTAAATAAAACATTTCCATCGAATTACATTTAATAGATTAATATATTAATTTTTTTAAATTAAACTATTTTTTTATTTATGGGCAATTTTTTTCTTGTAGAGTACTAAAAGTAATTTATAAGTCTTAGTATTACAAGTACTTTACAGTCTTCGTAGCGGAATCGAGACCTTCCGGAGTCTTGAGCGACGTTATTCCACTTGGATAGATATAGAATACCCCCAAAAAAACGATGGGTCCGGCCCCTGAAACTAATTCGTCTTTAATATGCAAATTTTTCTTTAATTTTAATATACTAGCGTTTCTGATGACTACGTTTCTATTATCATCAATCGTCACAAAAGTTTATCTTATCTTTGTTGTCTTAATCTCTGCGCCATCGTTTGATTGTATGAATATATTTTTTATAGCTTTTGGAGATTTTCATGTAATATTAGTTATTTTAGAATTTAATTTATGATATGTATTAGAGATTGATCTTTTACATTATTCCTTTCAATATATGTCTGTAGCAATACCAAAATCTTATTTACCAGCTGAGTTTTTTTTTTCAGTATTATTTTATTTATATTATTTGTTTTTTATTTTGTTATTGCCTTGTAAAATACATTGTTATTACCAACGTGCATTGAATATCTTAATATTTTTATCGTTCATGGACTATTACATTTGCTTAAGAAAATTTTGATAGTACGGGTTCCAATGCCTTAACCTGAATACCAAGCATATATCCTTAAGAGTATCATCATCTAGTAGACTGCACTACAACTATATTAAGAATAATAATTTATACTTAAAATAATCTTTCCAGAAGAACAAACGCCCTCTAGCAAAAGTCTATAGCGTACCAGGGTGCAAGGACGGACTGGCAAGGAGTGTAGTGTATCTAGCTGTTACCCTTGACGGACACCTGACACTAGCTCGCCACTGCCATAAGAAAGCTAGTTAGTACCAACGCTAACAGGCTTTTAATGACTTGCTAACATCTCCTAGCCTTTCTCTCGGCCTCAAATTACTAACTCATAAAAGTATTCTTAGACCAGTCCTCCTCTATGGACCACCAAGGCTGTCTAGTATAGCACTACAGTAAGGACACTCCAACAGTTTGTCTAGTATAGCACTACAGTGAGGACACTCCAACAGTTTATCTAGTATAGCACTTCAGTGAGGACACTCCAACAGTTTGTCTAGTATAGCACTTCAGTGAGGACACTCCAACAGTTTGTCTAGTATAGCACTTCAGTGAGGACACTCCAACAGTTTGTCTAGTATAGCACTACAGTAAGGACACTCCAACAGTTTGTCTAGTATAGCACTACAGTGAGGACACTCCAACAGTTTGTCTAGTATAGCACTTCAGTGAGGACACTCCAACAGTTTGTCTAGTATAGCACTACAGTGAGGACACTCCAACAGTTTCAGATCGGTATCCTGTGACGAATTGTGAAACATTCTTGTTTACAAAGAGCGAAGGCTGACTAAATCTGTACCATACTAAAATAAAATTCTTTGATAGAATTGCGCTAACTCATTGTTTCAGACATTAACGATTAAATAAAAAAATATAAGACAACTGGCGAACCCCGCCATCAGACTGCTGAAACAAGAGATCGTTTTTCCCATTTCTATTCATCCTATTTATTTTTCACAGACCCCTCTTTAAATGAGTCAAATGGAGCAAAAGAGTTCCATGGGGCTTGGGAAAAATTTTATATTAATCAGGTTCAGTGGCAGGAGGGTTGGGAGGTAGAAAATTTAACTTTGATTATTGTGGACTATGAAATATTTCATTGGGGACTATGACATTAGTGATGTACGACAGATAAAGGTAGACGTTGTAAAATAAACTAGAGAACATAAAATATGGCTTGTCTGTTATCGAAAAGTGGCTGGTCTCTTCTTTTCTCTAGACATCTCTGGCTTCCTTACTAGCAAAGTATACTTTAAAATCAATATAAAACGTATGCATTTTCCCTCATTCTGTTCCAACTAAGGGTAGCCAATTTGTATTCGAATTCATTAGACATAAAATATTATTTTTCATTTTATGTTTTAGACTTGGGGCTGCGGGACACATTAATGTCAAATAAAATATATAATATTGCCAATTAGTTTTTGATTTCCTATCATGTTGTTATACCTTCGCATAATTGCTTAGTCATCGGTGAAAGTACCATCAATTTCTTTAATGTTGCCAATCCGGCCGCATCCACGCATAAAAACGCATGAAAGTGCAGTATTCTCATTATAAAACGCAATGTACGTTAGTAAATAATTTTTTTTATTTATTTATTGATATTTACAACTGTATAAAAAATACAACAAGCAAATTTGATCATAATGATAATGATGTGATATAGCATGTTGAGAAACTACAGTAGTAGAACTCTAAAAACATTTTACAATATAACGTCACGAGGTCATCTACTTTTCAGGTGCCTCGGATGATTACCAGGAATGGAAGAGGAGGCAAGGTTAAAAACTAGTGGGTTTGGGTGGTTAGAGAGTTTATAACTTCGGGCTAGATCGGTTACATAAGGAACATTTAGGTCTTTATGGATGGTTTTATTGGTAACAAAATAAGGAACATTGAGGATTTTACGAAGGATTTTGGATTGTAAGGATTGGATACGAGAGGATTTCGAAGGTTTAGTGGAGCCCCAAAGTTCAACTCCGTATGTCCAGATGGGGCTTATTATTGTCATGTAGATCAGTCTTTTGTTATGAGTTGGAAGTTTAGACCGTTTGTCTAGTAAGTGCTGTAATAGTAAATAAAATAAATTCACCTTCTGTTAAACTATCTGAACTAATAGAGTTGAATTTGTTCGCAGGGTACGGAAGATACCAGCGATTCATTGCCTTGGTGGGAGGCCTCTGTTGGTTATCATGTGCGCTCCAGAATTCCCTGAGCGCCTACATACTACCCTCCATCAAATGTGAGATGCATGTATCCAGCTCCATGCTGGGGCTCTTCAACGCTGTCTTCCTCGCAGGTAAGGAACTTCCTATATGTCTTTTAGCGTTATATATGCGTAATATAGATCAAGATATATAATAACAAGGAACATGGGACTTAAATGTAACTTGTCCAAGGATTCTTGCTAATCTGTAATAGAATCCGAGAAAACAGTAATTTAATATATTTAACAATAAAAAAAACATATTGCTTAAACAAAGTTGTGTTATAATTTTTAATTAAGTAATCATAAGACGGAATTTCGAGAAATGAATGGATAAACCTAACAAATAAGGAATACTAGTCCTTGAAAATGGGGAAGCCCAAAACGTTTCGTACAAATATGGAATAATGATAATATTAATTTTTCTCCTTAGCATCTTGACATAAAAAAAAAAAAAATATTTTCCTAGGAAATGAAATCTAGAATAAAATAATTTAAGAAAGTTTTAGAAATATCGTATTACACTTGCTTTGCATGTATTAAATGGATATTATTAGCAATTGATTCCCTCATTCTTGTAGTACAAGAACAAAACATTATTGATCTTATTAAATATATAGGTATTACAAAACCTATTGGTTAAAAAACCAAAACACACTTCCAGTAAGATTGACCGACAAAATATTTATTTTTAGCATCTTTAAGACTCTTACGGATTTTTTTCGTGAACATAGGACATCGGTGGAAAATAAAATATTTTACTAAAACTAGTACAAAAATTTAGCTTTTTTAAAATTTATATGTAAGCTCGTATTCAAGTGTATCAAGCTACGCAGAAAACAAATTTGACTATATATATATGACTTCATATATAACAGATATATATATATATCTGTTCAACTTTACTGGTAACGCGTTATAGTTTTTGTAATCTTTACTAAATTCAAACACATTTAATACGTTCTAAAATGTTTTGCTCTTTTGTTTCTCTCTAAAAAAACAAATAGATAGGTTTGTAATAATATCCATTGAATTAAAAAAAAAAATTTATAAATTTTTTTTTTTCGCCTCCTATGACGCTTTGTTATGAAATATCGGACACCTGTCTAATATTTTTTAAATCAGTATCACCAACAAACTTTTCGTGGAAATTGTTGATCACATCTACCTAGCATTCTCTTATAAGTAGTAAAAACATATTTACCCGGTATATGTTGGTAACAATGGTACATATGGACTTTGAGATAAAGTCGACAAATGAGAAGCAAACATTATCAGCGTCTAAGAAATACTTTAATTTATTTTCACTTATATACATAAAAAAAAATAAAAATAACTTCAACAGAAACAGATTAGTTACACCTATCTATCAAAATTCACACGATACCACACACAGCTAAATTACCAACAAAAAGGTTTTTAAAGATTTTTCGAATCAAAAATACTAAAGATCGTTTTACATATATTATATGGAACGTGTCAAACAGATATTTTTTAATAAGCATTGTTTGTATCTGGCACGAATACGTACGTACTTTCTATTAAATATACTTAAGAATACTTGTTTGTATGTGTATGTATATGAATATGGATGTATCGTGTCGAATGAGGTAAAACGATCATAGTATCACTTGTCAAAACAGTATGTAACAAGTATGAAAACATAGTTGCATATAAAGATAGTGAATTAATAAAAATGTGTCATGTGCTTATGATTCCATTCTACCATGACAAAGGTAATTAGTAGATCTGGGACTTCTTATTGTGAAATCTTGATATTTGTCAAACAAATGTTGCTGCGTATTTTCCAACGATTATCGTCAAATATATATAAAGCCAATTAATTCTAAAGAGTGAAAAAAAGTAGAGCTGAAAAAAATTGCTCTAATTTTCATTACACTCAAATCATTTTAATCCAGGTTCCATATCTTAAGCTTCGAATCTCTCTTTAAAATAAACAAAATTAAATGACTTATTCTATATATAATCTTATAACTTGTTTGGGATTGGTTTTGTGATTTAAATAAAATTTTATCTAATTAAGTCTCAACAATCTTTATTTAAACTTTAAATGTCCAACGTTTCGGCCCACCTGGCAATCCTCAAGAACAACGTTGACTATAAATTCTCAACCAAATATCCAATTAATAAATATATTTATAATAATAAAATTAGTATTTTTTTAAATATCTTTATTGAAATTTACAACTGTATATTATTTAATACATTCAGTAAATTTGTTCTTAGTTAAAATGGAATATCATAGGCGTGTAGAGAAACTACCCATTGGTAGCACTCTAATGACATTTTACATTAGCAGGTCTCGTGGCCATCTTCTTTTCTGGTGCCTCGAAGGATTGTTGGGAATGGAAGAGGATGTAAGGTTAGAAACTAGGGGGTTTGAGTGGTTAGGGAGATATATTAGATATTATTAGATATATACAATTATTATTATTTTTACACTATTCTTCAACTTTCTTACAAATTTTGACAAAAGAGCCATTTTTTAAATTTACCCACATATGCAACGACCAGCCAACATTTTTGTTAAATTGTGTCGTATCAGCTGTTTTATAGTTTATTCAACACATTGTACAACATCAAACCAAGACACAACGTTCAACAAAATCAATAATAAAGATAAACAGAACCAGAAGTTTGTATTGTATAATGAAAAAAAAAATATCGATATAGCTTATAAAAATACACAGCATAAAAACCCATATTGATTAGATCTTTATTGCATGTGTAAGCACGAATATCGAGGAAAATACGGTAGTGCATATATTGGATTAAAGATGGTAGTCTTATGCCCGTTATATGGATTTTACTACAAACTGAAACAGGACTAAGTTTGTTCCTTAGAACCAACAACTCAAAATTTAAATACAAATTTCTATCCAAAGAACAATATTTTTTTCAATATGAATACTAGCTGGGAGCCCTTTAGTAATAAGCAAGAAGAAATAACAAGCCCACAATAATTACTTAAATAAAAATTATCAGTGAAATTTGGAAGATTTAGATTTATCAATATAATAATTCTTAGTCAACTGCAATAAAATAAACAAAAAAAAATATAAGTCGCTGAATTATACTAAAATAGCATAACTATAAATAACAGTGCTTAAGTCAGCTAGCTGAGTAAGGTTATCATCTAAGAAAATGATTGCATAAGTTATGTGTCAACGAACTGGTTATTTTACTGTGTGTTTTTATTATTAGTATTAGCCAATAATTTATAATACATCCGATTATTAGAAGTATAATAATAAAATTATTAGTTTACTATTCTGCTATATTTTGATACCATATTCGTATAAGGAAATGATGTTTTTAATAGGCAAGATTTTAAGCCTCCAAATAGAGAGAGAGAGAGGGGGGGAGGGAGAGAGAGAGAGAGAGAGAGAGAGAGAGAGAGAGAGAG
>NW_027113281.1:914948-917493 GCF_000696795.3 Halyomorpha halys | reverse complement strand
AGAGAGAGAGAGAGAGAGAGAGAGAGAGAGAGAGAGAGAGAGAGAGAGAGAGAGAGAGAGAGAGAGAGCACTCAAAAGTATAAAATCCCCCCAATTCCACTGAATGCTCTATGTCTTTAAAGTTGGAAATGTTTAACACTAATAGAACTTTTTATGTTCAATAGTTCACGGGATACAGTTTTCAAAATCTAACATTTTTTTTTCAATCAATGATAAATTAACATTATGCAAATTCATTTTGGCAAATATTAAAGAAACTTGTATTCCTAACAAGATAATCGTCAGAATTATTTCATTTCACCTACAGACCATCGATTTGAGTATTAATTGACATCTCTACAGTCAACAAACCATCAGAAATGAAACATTTATATTTTTTTTAGCCATTTAGACAAGATATTTATTGAAACCCAGTATGATTCTACATTCACAGTATAAGAACACTTTTTTTACACCCTTTCTGGTCATTTCTGACATACGTGGGGGATATAGGGGTTATCTAACCAACCTATTCTAACTATGGTTGAGGGTTTTAATTTTTTGGACCACCACGGAATAAAGTCGACGGCCGAGGCCGGATTAGAACCGGCGCCGCTTGACTCCCTCAGCTACAAACCTATCTTTCAAGACGTACCATTAAAAATCAACATCATAATCATTGGCATGACAACTGTCCCGACCACGTACCTAAGAATTTCATCGTAGTTACTACTCATTTCCTGTAAGTTGTGTCGTACAATAAGTCCTAACTATTTCCTCAATAAATTATAATAATTATTATAAAATTTAAAAAAATCATAATTATAAAATTTAATGCAACATCAATTTTTCAAATCCTACTGGCAGTTCCTGAAATCAGTCCGTTTCCAAAAAAAAAAAAATCTTAAGCTTATATCAGTATGCCTTATGTAACTAATTACTTCTATTAGTCAGGATATATTAGTATAGATTTAAGGGAACCCATAATTGATGAGCTGTTTGCTCATAAATCTCTCTTGACTTAACATATCCTACAAATTTTCCATGATTTAATGTTACATCACTATCATAGGAAACGAACAAGCTTATCTATACGATAGTATCATTGTACACGAGCTTCCGACAACCTTTATATTGATTAATATCCTTGAATAATTAATTAAACAATAGCCTGAAATTCCCGGAATAGTCATATGCTATCATAACACCATCTCGTGCCCAAAATCTTAACAGATTACATTTCTCTTATTCACGTCTTAAAGAATTAAGAATCACGGAATCAAGTATCATAAAATAATATATTACAGATAATATATTGATTAGTTTTTGCATCAACTCCCATCGAATAGAATTAGCCACTACAATAAACTGCTAATATAAATATTGACACTCAACAAGAATTATAATTTGTTTGTTTTATTTTTTTTGCCAGTGAACTTCAGGGAAACACATGCCATCACTGGCAAAACAAGATGTTTTCAATCGCCGGCATATGTACATAATATTCTTTCCATTGTATATATTTGTAATTTTATTTTTTATTTTTCAGGAGGTAGAAAAAAAAATTATAATTGTATGTACATGTCTATATACTCAGTTATGTATATAAATTCAATAAAGGAGGTAAAAAAAAAGAACTATAATTAAAAATCATTTAATTAAATTAATAATGCACACTATTACTAAGCTGATAATGATATTTACATTTCCCAGAATTAAAAAATAAAATTATCACTTTAAAAGTATTATTGCATATTTCTCGGAAAGTCTTAACTGGGCAATAATTATCAGGTAGGCTACCGGGCAGCTGATCATTAGGTACCTCTGGTTTTAGTATTATTTATCGAGTAATATAATAAAATAAATATAAATATCATAAATATAAATTATATTTCATAAAAACCTAATATTAATGATTAAAAATCATTAGGTATTAGAAATCTCACCACCTGCATACTTCTACGCCACTTATTGATTTATTCGTGAAGTTTCAAGCAATTCATGAAATGTTGATATTTTTTAAAAAATATTTATATAAAATAACAATTCATAATTTATATAAAAAAACAACTTCTTATAGAATATAATATTAATATGTATTTAAACCTTTATAAATAAAAGGACATAACATATATTTACATAGAACTATTTTTTAAAATATCGAAATTCAATAAAGTTTTACAACCAACCAATCGTAATGTAACACTTCCCATTAACATGCCCAATGCAATGCTTGTATGTTCATATCTTAGTTAACACGATGTGCACTACAGACACGCATCTAGTGGTGCATCATGCATATTAACTACAGTGGATATGCGAGAGAGACATTGTCTGAATTTTTATTTACTGTGAAGAAAATGTGACTGTGTAATACAAACTATTTAGTGGAAAATAACTGACTTATTGCTTCAAAACTAAGTCACGCTATAAACTATGTTGGTAAAATTGAATTGTTCATCTACATGTAAACAAATTGATAGATATATTTAAATTGTAGTAAATAGTTTAATAAATTAGGATAACATAATTATAGTATAGTGCAAATATCTATATATTTTTTAAT
>NW_027113281.1:912270-914878 GCF_000696795.3 Halyomorpha halys | reverse complement strand
TTGAAATAATTTTTTTTAAAAATTTTATTTGTTTTATATCAAGAAACTGTTAAACTTGTTACTTTACAAAATAATACGCTTTTATCACTTACTATTATTATTATTTATCAATTACTATTATAATTATTTGACTCAAATAGTATATTAGTGTAATAAATAAAAAATAAACAAAAATTTATCTCTTACTATTATTACTACATATTACTATTACGCTTTTATCACAATATCATTATTATTAATTACTTACTATTATAATTATTTAATTCAAATAGTATATTAGTGTAGTAAATATAAAATAAACAAAAATTTATCACTTACTATTATTACTACATATTACTATTATTATCACTTATTATTATTACTATTACGCTTTTATCATACTTTTATTATTATTAATTACTTACTATTATAATTATTTGATTCAACTTGTATATTAGTGTAGGAAATATGATTAAAAAAAAATTTAAAAAAAAAAAGAAGCATTTATTAAAGAAAATTATTATTTACAAAATGATTTCACTTTTTTATATTAAGTTTAATATTATTTTTCACTAGTAATAACAAAAATTATCCGACTCAAAATTCTTTATTCTTTATTGATAGTAAATGATTTTAATGATAGTAAAATACAAAAATTGGGAAAAATAGATTTAATTTTAATTTAATTATTATTAAATATTACAGTGATAAATATAGGTTTATTTTAACTGTGTTAAATTTACTTGGACACGATAGCCAGCAAAGTTTTATAAATCAATATGAGGCTGCGATACTAAAATTAGGATTGCCCTTGATGATGGACAGACGGCCGAAACGTCGGATTTTTAATATGTTTTAATAAAGAAAGTTGAGACTATTTGGATAATTATTGTTACTATCAATAATACTACCAGTCTCGAACAAAACAATAAAAATCTATATAAACTTAACTTTAAATTTTTTTACATTCAATATTGACTTTATTAAATGCACTATTATTTTTTCAACATCATCATCTTTACTCCTCAACGGTGTATGTAGAGTGAGGTATGTCTTCAGATAACCAATATCAATCTCTATATAGTCCTAATGTTTCAACTCTGATTTCAATTGTATTTTGATTTGTTGTTTAAATTAATGCTTCTTTTAAAAAAAAAAGTTGTTTTTTTTCGTCTTTACCTGTTCATTGTAAATAGGAAAAAATTTTTGACATATAAGTTAATTGACTTGATTTATTAAATTTAGTTAGTAATTCATGAATTCAGTAATCATTCACCCATACTCTCGTACATACCTGATGATATACATTTTTTAGTAATAAATTTTACCATCTACAGCAAAAAAAAAGTATGTGTGAGGCTTGAAAATTCCTTTATACCAAGCATTTTTATAATTATAATAAGTTGACAAATCAAATTTATTTTAGATAAAATATTTTTAAAATTTATATCTGAAAATGTATTTTATTCATGGTAGAAAATCATACATAAAATCAATCCTTTTTATTTTTATGGGTTGTATTCCGAAAAAAAAAAATTAATTTATGGAGTAATATATTCCATTTTACTCTAAATTTCTTTATTTAAACTTTCTCTATATCGAACTACCACCAGGTATACATATCTTATTACCCTGTTATATGCACGTATTAAGTTTATTTTGTTTCAGGAGAGTACGAAAAAAAAAATTCGCCATATGAAATTCTTCTTTTTAGTACCTTATCTTTTAAACAGTTATTTAAATTTTTTAGTTCCGGATTGTATAGTCTAGTCAGGTGATTTTGCTCAATTTTGATTTTGCATATATTTGCCAAGAGTAGCGTTCGAATATTATGTTTTTCTGTTTTCAGTAGTTTTTTTTTTTAGGCTGATTATTGCTGACTAGATTAGATTTGAAAGCATTCCTTAACAATTAGCAATGCAATATTGATTAGACTATAAATGTTTGGCCTAGTTGCATTGAAATTTTCATTTAGGCTAAAAGCTTGAATAGACATAAAACTTTAAGTGGTGACAGGAATGAGGATTATTGGATTGGCAGTAGACGGTAGTTGTGCCAAAAATAGCATCGGCAGAGGATTGTGATTATGCAAACGGCTGCGCACAGACCGTTATCCTGCCCCGGCGTCTGAGATTCCAGCCATAGAGACCCCTGTAATCTTGAGGCTCCAGCTCCAGCTGTACAGCAATCAGTCTCATCCTGGAACAACTGGTTTTATGATAGCATGTTTAATTTCCAATCTATCGACAGCCTCCTGGGGCAACTTCTTCTTGTCTGTCCTAGGTTTTAAAGATATAGTAAATTTCGAGAGAACATAAAAGGGATAGGTCAATATTATGTTGATGTAATTAACGAAATAAATATTTAACAATTACCAATATGAAGCTAAAATAGGTAATAATAAGCAGAAGACGAAATTTGGCTAATAATTTTAAATAAAAAAAATAAATATACGGGACAGTCTTGTTAAATATTATGATAAGACCTAAGTTTTAGAAATATAATAATGACAGAAATATATATATATATATATATATATATATATAATATCTTTTCACTTTCTTGAGAATGGTTTTTATTGTTTAAATAAAAAAATGTGTATCCAAGTTAAGTCTTAAAACACTCCTTA
>NW_027113281.1:899698-912220 GCF_000696795.3 Halyomorpha halys | reverse complement strand
TAAGGAGTGTTTTAAGACTTAACTTGGATACACATTTTTTTATTTAAACAATAAAAACCATTCTCAAGAAAGTGAAAAGATATTATATATATATAAAGTTAAGGTACAAGGGTGCCTGTTATCTCCACTAATACCCAGGGACCTATGTAAACACTGCATAAATGAATATATAGAGGATAAAAAGGAGGAATAAAGTAGTCTTTAAGCTGATCTTGTGTGAGTCATTTCACGGTCCTTTTTCCCTTTTTTTTTAAAGTTCGGTTTGCGACGGAGCTTAACTTTATATATATATATATAATATCTTTTCACTTTCTTGAGAATGGTTTTTATTGTTTAAATAAAAAAATGTGTATCCAAGTTAAGTCTTAAAACACTCCTTATTATTTCTTTAAAAGTCCAACGTTTCGGCCAACTTCAAGTACAATCTTAAATATAAATTTAAATCTCACATCCAATAATTTAAAAACTTTTTTCTGGCAATTCTGCCCAGGCCATTAATTTCACTCAAATCACACTATTTTGTCACTTTTCCTTTAACTTTTAAAACTTTTAATTACAGATTGATTTGATACTATTATCACTTTCTTATTACTGGTGTAATAAAATATCTATGAGGTGTAATAAAATAGAATAGATTGCCAAAAGTATTTAAATTATTGGATATGAGGTGTAAATTTGTGTAAAAGATTGTCTTTGAGAATGACCGAATTTGCCGAAACATTCGATTTTTAAAGGAATAATAAAGAGTATTTTGAGACTTAACTTGGATATAAATTATTTTATTTAAACTATAATAGTAGATTTTAGGAATCAAGACAAGTCCCTTAAAGGAAAGATATAAAGCATAAAATAATTAAGATAATTACATAATTGGCTTTTCTCAGTTCATATAATAATTATTATCAATATACAATATATTATAATAGTAAATAATACAAATTTAAAAGTAAACGAAAACGTTGATATAATTCATTATTTTTTCTGACATTTGTAGATGGGATAAAATAGTGGAGCATGTCCGAAAATTTGTCTAAAGATTAAATACAACTTTTAAAAAATTTTCCTTAAAAAGAAAAAAAGTGTTTAATAATTACTAATTATTTTTATTTAGTAAAGAAGCATGGTTTAAAAAATAATTATTATAATTTTAGAAATTTTAAAAAATATACATGTATAATGTATAATATAAACACTATTTAATGTACATGTGGCAATTTTTAAAAATAATTATTATAATTTTATAAACTTTAAAAAATGTACACATATAATGTACATGAAGCATTTTTTAAAAATAATTAATAATTGAATAAAAATGTCCGTTTCAACTCTTATTGAAGACATGTATGCTAATTAATAAATTCTTCAAGTGAGAATTCATAAACGAAAAATATTTATTTTTTATAAGCCTAATGTTGAAGAGTAACTGCTCACAAAAAAATCAAATCCACAAGAATATCTTAGTGTGAAATATTTGGAATTTCCTGACGACAATAAATCAAGTTTACACTTAGTACCTCCAATCGCTTGATTAAATATTTCTATTATCACAATAGTATGTTTTTTATCTATACCAAACATGCCGAATCTTACATAAATATTTGTAGATAAACAAAAAAATTTAAAAACGTGGCTGACTGAATAACAATTTTGAACCTCCAACCCGCCTTGGATTGGACAACCCTGAAATAATGTGCTAAAGAAACATAAATTTTGAACAATACGAGATATTTATATTGGAAGAATTTGTCATGAGAATAGAAATAACAAATGCATGCAATGAATAATAAATATATGTGCTGGTGAGTTGTATGCCGGTATTTTAAAAACCCAAGAATTACCTAACATTATTTTATTACAAATAATAATAGATTATTAAAAAAATAAATTATATACAAAACTTAGGGTCAGAGGTTCAACTTTGTATGAAAGTACTGTTACTAAACCAACGGTTGTGCAAGGAGCATATCTGGTCAGAATCAAGAATCTGACAAGCTCGACCTCTAGATTTTTATCTAATTATCGGTACCTATTTTATGAAGTTTTGGGGAAGCCGGAGGACTCTCAAACCCACAGGATTGACTCGTCGCTACTGTAACAAAATAAATAATTATCTGCTACAGCCGGAATCTGCGACTTGGAGTTAGTAAAATTAATTATTAATAACATTAATTAATTGAGTTTCTTGTTGTGTTTTTCCTCTGTTAGATAGAATAAAGTAATTTATCTTTTTTCGCACCTGCTAACAATAGGCCAAGAGATTAAACAGCCCATCGCGGGTCACGGACTGTCGTTTTATGTTCCTCACACGTCTTCGATCCTGAAGGTAAAAAATGCAAGGGCTGATGCACCGTGCAAGATAACTTCGGAATAAATTAAGAGTGGAGGTGAGGAAGCCATCATTTCCCCTTCATCGAAAGGAATCATTCATGAGCTTAAGTAGTTGGCAATTGTTGTGTATTGATTTTAACACGCATATTAAACTATATATATATTGTATTATATTTCAGATATTTTACTTTAAATTAAACAATAATGTTGACACGTTATTTTAAAAACGGTATAGACAGCTCTAATATTAATAAAAATAAAGTCGGATTTTATAGCAGCCGGAATCATTTTTCTTGCCATTCATGAATCTTGCTAAAAAATCCTCAATAGTTTTTTTTTCTGAAGAATATTTTCAAATATTTATTTTTCAAAAAATTCAACGAATTATTCGTAATTAAAAAAATATTAATACATATCGTTCCAAAGCTTTCTTTGAAAATTTATATATACGAGTTAAGCAAAAGCATGGGTAACAACTCAAAACGGAAAGTTGCATAACTTCTTTTTCTCTCTTTTTTCGGGGATGGTAAAAAACCAACGCATCAGTGCTCTTGTAAGTGACATATCAACCATAACAATCCATATATGCAGTCGATCATTGGTTAAATATGTTTTCTATATTTTTATATACTTCATAAATTTTGAATATATATTTTTGCAAGCTCTTAAATCCTAGGAGGCTGAGCAGATTCCCAACAAGGACCCCGGGTTCCGTTATTTGAGTTAAAAAGGATTTGAATAATTAATTTCATCGTTAAACTATTATTTTACAAATTATTACTGACAATTTATTATTTACAAGCTGTAGAGATAGGAACATCTGGAGAACTATTGTTCAGGAAGCCAAGGCCCGTCCTGGGCTGTAGACCAACGGAGGAGAAGAGAATAAATTATTACTAATTTTATTAGATATTATATAATACAAATATTTATTTTTGTAATATTTAGGCGGACTCAGCTCGAGCATCCTGTGGGGTGTACTAATAGACAGCATCGGAAGGCGACCCGTTCTGGTCTACGGGATGGCTTTAGACTCCTTCCTCACCATCGTATCCTCCTTTTCGCAGAACTTCTACCTTCTACTAGTGGCTCGCTTTCTCAGTGGCTTCATGTGAGTTTTACTTCAGAATATATGCAGTCATAAAACAAAGTGTTAAACTAATTTTAGGTAAATTTTGTAAAAAAAAAAGAAAAAAAAAGGAAAAAAAAAGAAAAGAAAAAAAGCTATTGTAACACTCGATAAAATCGAAGACACAGACACTCGACTGTTTCTATAACATAAAAGACAAAAAGCTAACAGTAGCTTACATTTCAATCATTGCAAATTCTATGAATTAAAAATATAATTTTTGTTTGTAAAATTAAAAGTTCATAAATAAACTTATAACATTTTCTTAACCAGAACAATATCATTACAATAACCATTAAAAAAAAAAATTCTGACAATAGAATGAAAATATTTAAAATAAAATAACAAATATCTGTAACTAATAAATAATATGAACTGCAAAAAACTAAACGTAATAAGTATACGTTGAACGTGTTTTACAATACTCCAGACTATATTTTTCAACAGGTGGTAAACAACTTAATTATTTTTTCACTAGATGGTACAAAAAAACATCATTGGCGATAATTTAATAGCAGTAGGAAAATCGAAACAGATTAATAAAACCGTTATTTTAAACAATCTCGATTTATTTATTTTTATCTCGTTCAATTCTATGGCCTAAGATTACACCAAATTTTTCCTCTTCTTAAGTTATAAGAAATAGCTGTATTTTAATAATTTATTTTTATATAAATGAAACAAATTTAGTAATTTTCAACACTATAAGAAATATTGATCAATTGACTAATACCTCAGTTCCTTTACATACAAATATAGACTCTATATACAATACAGTGAACATATTAGTACATAATTAAAATGCATTTTTTCAAAAACTATATACCTCTATGACTGGGGATTAAATAGGTCATATTGTTTTAGGTACTGTGTTAGGGTTTTATGAATCATGGGGTTATTTAAATGTATAATAAATTATAGAGCTCTTCATTCAACGAAGATCTAACTTGTTTCTCAAATACTGCGTTCCTATCAGACGTCACCCTTCTCAGCTCTCTCGGGGTAGCATAAACTGCCTGGAAGTCGAGAACATTGCTTCCCCGAGGTTGTAATGTGAACTAATTATGCTGTCATCGACGTTCAAGGGTTTTCTATTAAAATCAAGTGTTTTGATTCTTGTCTAAGTCACAGTGCTTTTCATATCCATGTGTTTTTCATCATTTATACATGAAATCTAGCCTAATCCAAATTTAATTTTTTTTTACAATGCATGAAACTGTGCATTTTTAAATCTTTTCAATAAACAATAACGTTTTTTTTCAAAATTTTCTATAGATGCCGCTATATCATCTACGGTCTTCTTTTTTCTTATCTCTGGTGTGTCCAAGAATTACTTAACATTTATTTCGATATTTATTATTACATTCCTAGAGATACAGAAACACGCCAACTCCTTGGAAATAATTTTCTACGCTAATTACTATGTTAGGATATAATTTCAGAAACTGATAACCTTCAGGATATTAATTAAAACTTATGTTTTACATAAGTACATATGTACCCTCCCAACTTAATTTGTACAACCCATGGAGAGTCAGGGATGCAGTACTTTGTAAAGAAGTACAATACTAGACCAACAGTTTTTCAAAGAGGTGATTTGGTCAGAACCACGCTCGACCGCCTGATTTTTACCCAAGGACACCTACTTTGTGAGGCTGGGTGGGCCCAGGAGGGCTCCTGAACCCACAGGGCTGACTCACGGCTACTGTGAAACAGAATTATTATCTTCCTCAGCTGCATACGAATCCGGGTCCTTCGTGTTGCTAGCGCAGTGCCTGTGCTAATATACCACTGATCTACCCATTCCCTTCTTCAGGATATAATTAAAGTATAGTTTCACAGTGTACAATGTTATTGCATACTTCCGATCTCTAGTTAATGGGTAAAAAAATGGATTTATAAACTTTTCTTCTTGTCATCCAAAATCTGATCCTCATAACAGAAAACAGCTTTTGTGGCTGCACTAAATAATGGGTATACTAATATTTTTCTTCTTATGGGAGAATTTCCCGTGGTGTGTAGATCATACTTCACTACTGAGACTTTCCATTCAAAATATTTTTGAAGAGAGGGCGTGAGCCCAGTGTGATACCCAAGTACATAAGAGTATAAGTACTTCAGAGTGCTACTTATTCGATTTTTTGATAGTTATAAACTGGTAAAGAACGAGAAATAACTTTGATGTGAACTCTATTACCTTTATTGCCAAAAATCTTTTAAAACAAAAATGGTGGAAAATACTACAAATCCAAACTTTAATTATTAATTATTTGCTTAAAAAACGTGATTGGCTTTTTAGAAAATATTTACCAATTGATATTTAAAAATATAATTCTTGGACTATATAAAATTAAGGACCATAATATGAACACTTTTCCTGAACGCCAGGGGCTAAGATCTGACTAAACCCTTCTGACAGATAGGTATTGAAGGTCTCATCTATATGCTAAGCTAAAAATTACATAAATTAACTAATTTAATACACACATTAATTATATAGAAATGTATTTATTAAAACTTAAATATTCAACCATTTATCTATATCTTGATGTACTTATCCAATCTTGTTTATAATTTTTTTTCTAGCATTGCTAAAAGTTAAAACACTTTCATGATCAATTTTATTCCCCAAACATTTGAAATACATATTTAATTGACCATTTTACCATATCCAATTGTCCATTAATGTTATATGACAATTATGTATCGTTATGTTCTTAGTAACAAATATATTTGTGTTGTTTGGAAGTTGATATACCTAATCTATCAACATGGCGAACAATATTTTAGATAATCGTAAAACTTACTAATTTTTTCTTCTATAAATAGAAATTTATCCTTTCCTTGAACATTAAAAAATTAACTCCTGAAACTAAAAAATAGGAAAAATATATAATTTCAATTGATTGGTAATCTAATGGCTTAGAATAAATTATTTGTTTTAATTAATTTTCAGTACTACATTTTCATATTATTAAGGTTTTTCTGGGTTTACATCACTTATTAATTTCATACAACAGTTGTGGATTTTAAAAAAAGTTGGTAACTTACAAAAAATTCAATCATGATATTTTATAATTCAACAAAAATTCCAAATATCATTATTAAATCCATCACTATTGCGCCAAATTTTCCAATTATTAGTGTCTTTTGTTTCTAAACAGTAAAAATTAATATAAAAAAATAACAACTAAATATCACTTATCTTCAATGATAATTATGAAAAAATTAAAGTTTTATTGAATTGACATATGATATTCTACAGAGTTGGCGGCCCAGCTGCAATAAGTCCTGCATTTGTTGGCGAGTTTCAACCAGGCCATAAAAGACAGCAAATAATATGCTACATTGGTTTCTTCTGGACTGTTTCATGGGTGATCCTTCCAGGTATTTAATACTCAATAAATTAATTTAAAATTAATCTAATTAAAAATACATGTTTTACTAAATTATTTTGTTAGAGTTCTTAATATAACAAAATAATTAACTATTCTGGGCAACCAGAGAGGCTAAATTGCTTGATTTTTTACATCATATCTTAAGTTACTTGGACAAGTAATAAAATTTATCCCATTAAATTATAATTCCAAATGTCTCATTAGGAATTGAGTGTCCTACTGATACATACATTGTTGATATAGCAGTGCACATGCTGTTTGTATGATTCCATTTTGACCGCCTCAAAGGATAATAATGGATACACAGAACAATGATGAGACTTTTCTCTATGATTTATCAATTATGTTGTTTAGTTTTTCTCTAAAGTGGTCAATTTTTCTGTCAGATATTTCATCCTGAACTTTTAAGGGACTTCTTTACAGAATGAAAAATTGCACAGAAAAATTAACCTCCAGGAAAAAATTAAACAGAAAAAATATCCAGAATAGTTTATAAGAAAATTTGTAGAAGAAGCCATAAAACATTTTTTTTTTTTATTTAGAAAATCCAAGTATATTTTTTATTTTGAAAGTAATGACCTCGAACAGGAAGGTGGAGTGGAAATGGAAAAAAAGGAAATATATGAAAAATTCATCCCTTTCCTTAAGGAAAAATTCCACGAGACCTTCGGAGAGAGAGTTCACCATGAGAGGCCTCTGGTTTGGATCTCGTGGAACAATAAGCAAAAAAAGTAGAACAAGGAGCTTCTTTGAAGGCCTAGGTGTAAGCATCGGGGATATTGCGATCTTAGCAGAAAATATTATTTTGGACTCCCTGGGGATCATACACCATCACCTGCATGGGCATTAGCTCGGAGATTATTCATTTTTTTATTTTAATATGTGGACCTGTCGATTTGTGTGTTTTAACTTATTTATTCATTAAATTATTTTATTTTACTAGTATTATTATTTTTATTTATTTTTTTTTAAAAACTTATCCATTCAAGTGTTTCTTGTAACCGGCTTTTTATTATATTTTCCTTTGAATCTATGTGTTAGTCTTGTTCTCGTAAAATGTATTTATTTTTTTGTTTTTTGGTAAACTGATCTACTGCTGTGACTATTATTAATGGCCTGATCTCAAATTGCCATCTAATAGTGAATTTGTTTAGGGGATCACTGAAGAGGATCTGGGAGGGTGAATTCGGGTGAGTGAATTTGTTGATCGGGTGAATTAAAAATTATGAAATGGTGAAATTGAAGGAACAGAAAAGGGAAAGAAAAAAAAGGAACGAATTGAAATATTTGAATTAAAATATTTGTATTTGGTGTGTAGACCGAAATTGATTGTAAAAGGAAACTGTAGGGAAATAACTGTTTTCTTTCTATTTTATTGTACCATGTAATTATGTGTAATTTATATATGTCCGATTATGGATTGATTAGTATGCTGTGTGATATAGCAACCTGATGTATTTGGGCAGCATAGATGAATAAAGTATTTCTCTCTCTAGAAGTAAAATAATCTTTAATATATTCCTGATTATTTGGCACTACTTAAAATGTTTTCTATCTTTTGATTTATCTTTATTATTTAGCACTAAAATATCAAAGATATTTAATTAATGGAATGTGATTTTCAAAGATAATTTATTAAAATTGAAAGAATTAGTTCATATGTTAGAAATATAGTACAAAATAACATTCTTTATTTATTACAGGTGCCGCATGGCTTATAATACCTATGAATATACACCTGCACTGGAGTGGATACAGTTATTCCTCTTGGCGATTTATAATGGTTCTTGTCAGTATTTCTTCTCTCATTTCATCAATACTTATCTATCGTTACCCTGAAAGCCCAAGATTTCTACTGGCTCAAGGAAGGGCTCCTGAGACTCTTGATGTCCTCTCAGAGATTTGGGAAGTTAATACTGGAAGAAAAGCTGAGACTTACCCTGTCAGTACTTAATTTTTATAATATTTTTTTAGTATTACCATTAGATATCAAAAAGTCAAACATGCATACATATATGTAACCAGTTTCACTAAATGAAAGGTTTGATGTTCAGTATTTAAAAAAGAATCACTGTTTTTTAGGCAAATAAATAAAGGAAAGAAAATAAGGATTATGTGTTTAGCCATCATTAAGCATGGCAACCATAGTTAGTATGCACTCTTAACTGAAGTTTCCCCCCTCCTCAAACTAGTTTATACGTGCAGATACCCACTTTATATTCCTTAGATGTGCTTGCCATTAAGTCAGTATATTTTGGTATAACCGAAAATAAATTATTTTTTTTTAATTATTAAATTTAAAACAAGTTTTCCAAGAATGATTTTTATTTTCAAAAATAAGTATGCGGTATTCTTTAATTTTCATGAACTGCTAAGAAGTATGAAATAGTAGGAAAAAATCCAACAAACCACTACAAATAGTCTAGTTTATTGACTATTTAAATAAAAAATATGTTATTAAAATTATTAAATCACCAATAATCAAAGCATTATCCTTACCAAAACTTGAGGTGCTATAAAAATATAATACAATATAACAAAAATAGATATATAAGAATTGATTATTTAGGATAGTATATGTTGTCATTTTTCTCTTTGCAACAAAAGGAGAAAAAAACAACAAAGAAACATTAGTTTATTTTCAAAACATTATATTTTAGGAATGAACTTTATTTTTTTACTTTTTCTATTCAATTTTTGTTTTATTGCCTTGAGACTTATCTCACCATCACTGGCTATACCTGTGTTTTTTTTTCTGTATCTGTTGTAAATGATATCAAAGAAAAATAACAGTTATTATTTTTCTGTAGGTAAAGTCATTGGATTATGTTTCAAATACTTCTGTGATTAAAGAAGAACCAAAATCAATATGGCGCCCATTGAAAATAATGCTCACACAATGGCAGTCACTGCTTGCTATGCCAGTGCTTCCAATAACTTTACTCGGCTGTTTCTTGTTTTTCTCAAACATGTTTGGGTAAGAAACCAATTATTTGTTTATTAGCATTTCAGTACACTTATAACGTTCCTTGTTCTTGTACAATACACATTATTGAACAAAGTTTGTAAAATAAAAAAATTATAACATCTCAGTTCAAATATTCAATGAAAAGTTTTATAATTTTTTGAAGAATTCTTTTTGAATTTTGAAGGATTTGTATTTTAAAATATTTTTTGAAGGATTATTTAAAATGGAGAAAAAAATATTAAAAAATTCATAAAATCTTAATTTTACTTTAGTCAAAATAAAAATTATTCAAAAAATTTATTATATTTTTTCAATTCAGGTAGGGCTTTATGCAGTAGATAGTAATGGACATAGACTAACTTAATATTAACAAAATGTGTAAGAAACTTTGAATTGATTTCATATATTGAATTTGAATGCTCCTTACTTCTCTATAAAGCTATTTATTGTGTAAGTTTGTCCAACACTTTAATTCAAACATATTTAACTATAATATTATGGAATATGAAATATATAAAACATTAAATATTAACTGTAGAATTTTTACAAATTGCCATACTGAAAAATCAACTTCATGTGGCTTATCCAATTCTTACCCTAAGCCTTCTTTGTTTCCCTATAGTTTCTCACAGTTGATTACCTGTTGCGTTTACTTAAGTGTTGGTAAAAATTACATTGATCATGGTTAGAGAGTTAAAGGAGGTGTATTTTTGGGCCATCATATATTAATAGATGTATTAATTAAAATTATTACTTAAAGTTCCGAAAATGTAAATGTCTTACCCACAAAGTACAGACTTGGTTTTCTGATACACAAGTATAACATCATTAAAGAGGTTAGACTTCAATTGCTTTTTACCTACTTAACTCTTGCTTTAGTTAAAAAGTTTTTAACTTTCATTAAGATGTTTCTTATTTAATGGAGTAACTTAATGAAGCCTGTTTGTTGGAATATAGATGCTAAATTTGAAAATCATCTTTACACATGCAAGTTAAATTAATTGTGCTTTATGATGATTCTATACTATTCAGATTTCACCTGCAGTTTTAGAAAAACTCCTCAGGGTCAATAAATGAAAATTTGTATCTTAATAACTTTTAAAATTTCCTATTGTATTTCATGTTTCAGATATTATGGACTGGGTCTCTGGCTCCCTGAACTTGTAAACAGATTTGAGGCCCACTATGCAGTCAGCAATCAAACTGTTAGATTGTGTGATTTGACATCGAAAATTGAAACTGCAGAAAAAAACAACGAAGACTGTGTGGTTCCATCAACTGTTTTTGTGCAGTCTCTCATAATAGGATCAATGGGTCTTGTTGGAAATGGACTATCAGGCCTTTTGTCTTCAAAGTTTCCAAGACCAGTTATGCCAGGTAGTTTTTATATTTCTTAAAACTTTTCATGCAGGTCATTATCTGTATGTTCAGTATTTAGCATATTAAATTATTTGCAATCTTATTATGACAGTTTCACATATGAATATTTTGTTGCACAATTAACAAAAATATACTATTTATTACAAGCTAATTTTTTTCATATGTTGTAGTGATTTTAACGTCTGCAGCAGGAGCTTCAGTGTTAACTCTGTACTTTGTACAAAGTTCTTTCCAAAATCTCTTGGTATCAACAATATTTCAGTTCTGCATAGGAACCTGTAATATGGTGCTCAATTCTCTAATTGTTGATATGTTCCCAGCAGATATTAGGTACTATATGTGGTTATTAATTATAATTTTTTGAGTTTTAAATCTTTTATTAATTTACAGTAATATCAGACATAAATATAAAAAAAAGTATCAATATGTTAGGTATTCTTAAGTCTATAAAAAAATATTTCAGTACAAAATAAAAAACTGCTGTCAATACTTTTTGGCAGATTAAAAAAGAAGCAAAAAGACATATACTGTGTGTAGGATTTTGAAAAGTTTTAAGCAGATCCCTATTCTTTGGTTGTAATAAAACTCCTCTCCATAACTGCAAGACTTATAGAATATCTCAAATATTTCTGAATTCGTCAAATTGAATTTCAAACAAGCGAGATCATAGAGTGCGGAGAAATATTGTATAAATGAAGATTATAGTATGAATTTGTTCTAACATTCCGTGTATCACAGCTTATGCTACAATATATTTAAGTGATATTATTAAAAAATATGTTGGTAAAAAAAGCTTACATTCTTAAAGGCCGTTAGAATTTTTAAAAATAATAATTCTGAATGGTACAAAATCTAATTACATTCAATTAATTAATTTAAAATATTAATAATTTAGGTTAAATTGACTTAAAAAATTAATATATACTGGTAATTTGATCAATTTAGAAGAAGTGAAAGTAAATTCATGGTTTTATTCTCTTTTAAGTTTAAATTGATGTATATAATGAACATAAGAATTTAATTTTGATAAGAATGAAATGTAAGGAGATGATATCCAAAGACATTGGGGCGAAGGTCCCAGAGTGCTTGGTTCAGAACGTTGTGGGTTTAGTTGCTACCGGGGTCATTGTAAAAATATTTATTTTACAGAGACCTACTCTGTATCTGAATAAATGCTCAATGGAGACAGGCCGTTTGTGGCTGAGGGAGTTAAGGAGTTAACCTTATCTTCCTTGTTATTGCAGCAGTGCCAGATTGAATCTGGGTTGACTTTTATTTTGTGATGGTCCCACAAAATGAAAACTTGACCCCCCCTCCCA
>NW_027113281.1:889957-899613 GCF_000696795.3 Halyomorpha halys | reverse complement strand
TATTAGCTAAATATGAGAATTTTTATTTTTAATTATATATAATATTATAGACTCTTAATCTCAGGGCGGGTTTTTAGGCAATCAGAACATATATTCAGCTACTAATGACAGTGAATTAAATTATTTAATAGCTAGGTTTAGAAAGCTGCTTAAATTCTATTTTGTACAACACTAACCAATTTATACAATCTTCTTTTGATGATGGAAGGTTTTCCTTTTCCTCTTTCTCAACAAACTAACACATGCTGTAAACAATCTTTCAGTAAACAAACACTGACTTTAAACAAAACCTTAGTTCTCAAAAAGTTTTCAACTCATTTCTCATCCACTGAAGTGTGTTGTTTGGTGATCCAAACAAAGAGTCCCCTATTCTTCTTGTGTGACTCTTTGATCATTCTCCACCACCGCCTAAACAACGAATGATTACAAAAACCAAGCTCTCTTCCTTCCTCTTCTACAGGTGTTCGTTCTCAAATCGATTGTAGCACTACGGTTTTGAGTTTTTTCTTATGATTTCCTTTATGAATAATTTCTTTAATACTTATTCTTAACTTTGACTTTTTCTTAAATTTACTATAACTACAATTATGATGGGAAGTTAAATAAAGTTTTTAAAATATTTAAATCTGCTCAACATGGCCACAATTCAATGGAATTTTGAAAGAACACGAGCCTCGATTCTTGGCATTGAACGATATCTTTTGTAATTGCATATTTTACTGATGAAAATTGGTTAGCTTGCTTTATGGTTTAGCAAAGCAAATGAAGAGTATTGAAACAATACATAAAATAAAAACATATTAAAAACCCTTTATACATAAAATATAACCACTTACTCAAAAAAAGGATATTACAATATATTTAAAGTATTCGTATTCTACCATCATATTTAAACCTTTAAATATTGATTTTAATCATTCTTTTTCAGTGGTATAGCTATCTGCATGTGCGTGATGTCAGGGAGACTAGGAGCTATGCTTTCAAATTTAGTTCTTGGTCATCTCCTTGATGTCAGTTGTGTTATTCCAATTCTATTATGTGCCGGTGTTATAATACGTAAGTAAATTATTATTATTATTTTATTCATTTTTTTTTTTTTTAATGCTAATGATTTATTTTATTTTCTTAACAGTTGGAGCTGTTTTCAGTGCCTTTATTCCTAAAGTTCCATACAGTGAAAAAATCAAAAAACAAGAGAAGAATGTGATAAAAGCATAAATTAGAATCAGTTATATTCTTCAACTTCAACATAGATGACATCTTGCTGGGCATTTACAAATAGAGGCTGTAAATAAGAATGAAAGAACTGTAAATAGAAATCGTAATTGACCGATAATGTACAGCCAGTCAAAGAGAATTTTTACCATATTTGTTATATGATTTGACTAAATTATGTTTGCTTTGTTAAATAATGTTTAAAATTTAAAACAAAAAAAAATTAAATTATTAAATATTAAAATTCAACTATTTATTAATATTTATTTTCATTTAACAAATAAATTGTCAAATAAAAACAAAATGTAATGTATTGTTTAGAAATGAAAACAGTTTATTGGTAGTTGGTGATTGAATGCCAAAGTGGTGCTATTATATTTAGTGGCAAATATGATTAATAATGTATTAATTTTAATAAATTCAAATTTACAAATGTGATGTTAATTAAATGTTCTTCTCAAATTATTAATTTTCAAGGAAAATAAATAATTTGAGAAACTGATTTAAAATATAGATAATTGTGTTCCACCCATTCTGTTTTATATAAGTAAAATGGAAAAGGGTCAGTATTAGGAATAAAATTTATAATTTTGTTGGTGGTGTATCATGTTAGCTAAATATTGTGAAACAGATTTGAATAAAAATGAAATTCAACCTGAACAGCATTTATTATTTTAAAAAACTGTGATTGTTATTTGTATTTATTTCCGAATAAATTTCATAGTTGTTAACTCTAGCCACTTCAAAAACAAAAATAATTAAAAATTCTAACCTAGTGTAAAAGTGGAAATATACCTTGTAAATAAACTTGAATAATTTCCTACGAAGTTAATGATCACATTATCAATAGGTCCATGACAATTATTTTTAAGCTGTTTGAAAACTAATAAGATAAAAATTACTAACAGGTGCCATGTAATACTTTAAAAGATAGTCTTTACTTATAAGATTAAAATACTCATTTAGTTCTTTTTTTTATTTGAAGGTGGGGTTCACTAATGTAATCCATGCTTGGATTTATAACTGTATTTTTGTAATAAATATATTCTAAATACTTACATTTTTATTTTATCCAAATTATAAAATGTTTAGTAAAACTAGTTTTAATAAAGGTGGGTCCACTGATTTTGAAGACTGGCACTGAGATGGAAAGTAGCTATGAATCTTACAGTGGCCCTGTGTGTCTTGATTCATATTGGAAGATTTATAATAGATATAAATGTAGGAATATATTGTAGGCAGGTTGTCTGAGTAATCCAATAAATATTTATTGGTAACCAACGTTTGCCCCATTTTGCGGGGCTTCATCAGTGCTGAGTATAAGAAGTTTCATAAATCTTTGATTCAAATTAACAGTTTTATTCCAAACTATTGTCCATAGGAAGAATGATTCGTCACAAAAAATTAAATGGAGAAATTCAAGTTTAATATTTCAATTTTTATGACATAATTAAATTTCATAATTTGATAGTAATGAAGAATTTCTTTGAAATGAAGAAAAATTGTTGGACAGACTCATTTTTTCCCACAACAATTAACTGATCAACTTGTTTGATAAAAAAAAATAATTCTTAATAACAAAAAGGAAAAAATAATTAATAAAATAAATTAAATATTCATCTTCCCCTTTTGAAATGAACCTTATTCTGTCCCATTGTATCTTAGATGGTCCCCAAAAAAAGATATAAGACAAAGAGAAGCCCCAAGAAACAAAATTTTGTCAAACTACATTGCTTGTAGACTTTATGTCTTACAAACAAGTTTGGAAAGTGACCCAATCTGCAGTTCAACGTTCTAAATCCCTTCACATCTATCACTCCCTTTCTAATGCTCCTGATCCCAAATCTAAATGGAGTATACTTCAAAAATTATCGGTGATACCTAAAGTCCCACACCAATGATTATGGACCTGACAATATTCCAGTAGAATTAATAAATTCCTATCTCCCAGTCCTTACTCCTGCCCTCCACCATATTTACCACTTTTCTCTGAAAAACTCCATATTTCTTTCTCCCAAGAAAACTGTCCCAGAACACCCATTGAACAAAACTTTGAATCTTTCCACACTGCATGATTTTTGTCCCATTTTTCTCCTCTCTAACGTATCAAAACCGTTAAAATGCCTAGTACAAAAACAATGTTCGGACTTCCTAGAAAAAAAATTCCCTTATTATTCCTTTCCCTGCCCTTCCCAACCTGGCTACTCAACACGATCCACCCTCCTTAAAATTACCCATGATTTCCAGACCATTGAAAATGAAAAACTCACTGTCCTAATTCTAAACAGTTTCTTTTAAGCATTTGACATAGTTCACTATGTAACCAAAACATCCTTCTGGCTAAACTATGAAATCTTCCTATTCCCAACATTTTTTTTATCACCCCCTTCCTAGTTATTTCTGACATATGGGGTTATCTACAGGTGGCCAACTTATTCTAACCATGATGGAGGGTCAAGTTTTTCGTTTTGTGGGACTGCCACTTAATGAAAAAAGTCAGTGCTCCAAAAGGGATTAGACCCAGTGCCACCCGCTGATCTCAGATACCAATCTGAGATCAGTGGGTGGCAAGACCTGGGCCTACCACAAGAGCAGCACCTTAGCCACGGAAGGCTCTTCCTATGCCCAACAGTGTTATGTGCTGATTCAAATTCTTCCTCTCTGAACAGTCACAATATGCAGTCATTCCAGACCAACCCCTTCTAAAACACTCCCCCCTTCTCCTGTGGTAGTCCAGAGTTCTCAGAGTTCCTCTCTATTTCCTATCCTATTCACTGTTTATATTAATGACCTTCCCTTATACATCCATTACTCTGAATATCATATTTATTCAGATGATTTTCAAATATACCGGTCTTTCCCACTTTCCCATTTTTTACCAGCCATTAGGAAACTTCAAGAAGACTTGAACTGCATAAGTCAATGGGCAGTATCTAACAAGCTGAAGTTGAATGTGGTTTTCCATACTTAAACAAAGGCAATTGTAACAGGCTTCAACAATTTCATTAAAAAGGTTTCCCCTATTCCTAAACAATAACTAAATAAACTTCTATTCAACCATTAAAAACCTTGGAATCACCTTTGACTAATCCTTTTCCTGGAAAACCATGTTTCGAATATCTCTTATCTCTTACCTTTGTCACCTATTTTTATTTGAAACCTGTAGACTGCTAGTCAGTTCCTTAATATTCCCCCACTTTGACTATTGTACATTAAAATAGACAATCCATATCTACATTTAAACTGTATAAAAACTATTCTTAGTCTTAACTATTTAACTAATAAAGCTCATAAAATATTTCTCTAATATTATTTTAAAGGGATGAGCCACAGAATAATTAAAGGATATATTTATTTATAATAATAAAACCCTCCAAATAAAACAAACTACTGTCTAATAGAGTAATGATATAATTTTTTATTAAATTTTGCAATTTTTTATTTATGTGTCTAATATAATGTCTATTATGTTTTTTCATAGCAACAAATTACATTTTTAGTATTTCACCATTTCAATGGATATAAAAATAACTGATATATATATAGAAACATTATAAATCAATATTTCAAAGCATAAAAATTAATTCAACTTTCAGTTTAATAAGCTTAATGCTTGGCTTTGTTGAACTTATTATTTTATGCTATGAAGAAAAACAACAAAAAAAAAACTTTAACACCAACTGCAGTGAGCAGAATAGAATATTTATGCTGCAGTTCTTATCTACCCAAAAAAATTCTTTCCCTTATTAATTCCCTCCTTGGGAAACAAAGTTAATATCTGCAAAAATAGTTTAAATCATTTACAAATATTTTTATTAGTTATTTGTTGATTTCATTTTTTCTTAGATACTATTATAGTAACGCCAATTTTACAGTTTTATTGCCCCTAATCATTAAGTACATAAAAGAAAACATATGGTTACAGAATCTGAATTCAAAGCCTTCACATATCCTCTAGAGGTTATTTTGGAGAATGTTATAACTAGAAAAAATACTGTGGCATTAAAAAAATGAGTTAATTGATAAAATTACTTTACAATTATCTTTCCAAATCAAGCAATTCAATATTTCAAATATGAATAATATATATAAAATGTACTTCAAATATTATCATAATATTTGTCTCAAAAAAATTAGTTCCCAATGTATTTTGCAACAGCTGTAGTATTTTCAATTAGCACCATTAATTGTTCACAACTCATTTAACAAACATCACTTTCACCGTTAATAATAAAAAAAAAATGGAAGCAGTAAAAAAATTATGTACATTTTTTCGGTCAGTTGCTTCACCAATGGATTTATTTGGCTGGAAAAAACGCATCCAAGATCTACCTTTAGAAATGCTCGTTAATATATTTAAATATCTACCACCAAGACAAACAGTTATGTTACAGAATGAATGTAGGTCATTCCGAATAGCCGTAGCTTTAAATGTTAAAGGGATGTTAACAAACATAAGACTTGAAATCAGAAAACAGGTAACTCGATTACAAACCAAATTACTTAATATTGTAAAAACACATAAAATGTTACATCCTGGTTTGGTTAGAACTCTCCTTGCATGGCGCTGTCTTCAAATGGATGTTTCTCTTTTATATATTTTAGTTTGGAGATATCGTAATGACATGCATGTTTGGTGTGCTTTATCGAATTTCTTAGGCCCAATTTTTGAAGAAGTCCAAAGTGAAATGAAAGCCTTGGGGGAAGAAGAATGGAAAGGGGAAAAAAGCAAAGTTGTTCATGAACATTTAGAAAATTTTTTACAGCGATTCACGGAAGAAATTGAGGTTCATTTTTATTCTTCTGAAAAGTGGACGCCATTTGAAATCAGACTTATTGAGCTGATGTTCTGTTGTCCTTGTGGAAATCTTAAAATGCAGGTCAGAACAGATAAGACGGGTAATAAAAGGATCGCTATATATCACGAACTGAGAGATACTAAAGATAGTGTAGCTTTGCCAAACGTTAAGGAACAAGAGTCAAGAGCAAATAATGAAAGAGAAATTTTGAAGTTCATGAGGGAATATATACGTAAGGCAAATTTATTTTTAATACATTCTATTGTAAAAAAAATAGAAAACTTTGGTGTTGAAGTAGATGATTTTATTTATGATCCTCTTATGCATGAGCTTGTTGTATTTACAACTTATGGAGATGAATCATCGATTAAGTATTCTAAGACTTTATTAACTAATGGTACAGTTGAGGAACTTTATGAAAGGTGCTTAACAACAAATGTTGGCCGCTGTGGCTTAACATGCTCCTTTGAAATCAAGAATGTTGTTACCATTCCACTCATTTTTAATTCTTTGAATGACATATCAGATAAAGTAACTGAATACGATCCCAATAAAGAAGTGTTGTGCTATGCATGTTCTCAGCCTGCAATAGACAATGCATTTGTTCTTAGCATCCTCTGTGACTATAACAAGAATCGGTATATAAAAGAGGTGCTAATTTTATATGAAGGTATTAAAAATAACTATTTCATGGCTAGTTATAAGCATATCATATAAGCCAATAAGCAAGAACGTGTTGCAACTTACCTTCTTGATATGTCTCTTCACTGTTCAGTATTTTAATGATTGTCAGTCTATAAATTTTTTATAAATAATATTAACTTATTATTTCAATAAATATACAATTCAAAATACCAAAATCAAAAAGTAGAAAAAATGGATTGATTGCAATGTAAGAATTAGGTCAATTAATTACTATTACTTTTTAATTTTAAACTTTAATATTTAATATATCAATGTTAATATAATGTTTAATATGCTATAAATACAACTGATATTAACTATAGATGCAATCATTGATATAGATTAGTAAAACTAGAATCAAAATTAAATAATGAAAATATAATGTAAACAATGGTTATAAGTAATTTATCAGGTGGAGAAACTTCTCATTGGAGAGGATATATGAAGTTACTTGGAGAGTGATATCTTCAAGCACATACTACTATGACTCGGCTAAACATTTCGAAAGCAGACCCAGAAAACTGAGATTAGTCTCAAATATTTCTTTTGGCTAAAATCCATTCTTCCAAAAAAATGTTGATATGGAACTAAGCATAATTAACTAACATAGATCATTCTACAAGAAAGGAACTTGTTCGTAAAGCCGCATTCAAATATTATATTTAAAAAAATTTACAGATCAATGCAATTATTGTATTAACTATGAGATATCATTGTCACTCATATTAGAGATAAAGATATCTTATCAAGGCATGAAATCACATAAAAATCTAAAGTGGTATATTTTTAGATTTTTTAACTATTTTACTATTATAATTCTTTGAATATTATATTGCTTTTGGTGCTTTGCTCCTTTTAAAAAAGAATTATCACTTTTTTCCCATAGTGCTTAATACATGTTAAAATTAAGAAACTATAAAGGAAACAGTGTAAACTCATTATTTAGTTATTATTATTTACAAATTTATTGACTTCATAAATGTGTTTTAATCAATTGTTATCTGATTTTATTGTTAATATTATTATTAATGTGATATTAAATTCATAAATGTTTAAATGAAGGAGATGTTTGGTATACTAATTATAAAATTTTAAGTTAATATAGGTATACTTATTTTATTATTATGATTTTAATAATTATTTGTTGTTATAGATTATTGTTACTTTATTGATTTTCTGAGCTAATTAATTATTATTTGGATTATTTTAATTGTAAAAGTAATGTATAAATATTAAAAGCAAGGAGTTTAGGATTAGCTGATTGTATTTACATTATTACTTTACCAATTTTATGATCTTATTCAATGATTTATATGCTGTATCAAGGATAGATGTAAAATATTTTATTGTATGAAGTGTGCAACATGATATAACTCATTATCTGCAATAATGAACATTTTGACACAAGGATTTTACAATGTTTTGACAAAAGTATTTTACCAGATACTCAAACTTTCAAATGCATTTGGATGATAAGCTTCATTTTAACTTAAGGGCACTACAAATGCTTCTAGCAATATCGTTCTCTGTCTTCTTGAAAGTAATCTTTAGGTCACATCTTATCAAAGCTAATTCATCCCTCAGTTCAAAGTTAGAACTTCGATTCCTAAGAAAATCCCATAAATTGTCATTCAAGGCTGGAGTATAATTTGTCAGAAAGCAATAACCTCTACTTCGAGCTAAATAAAAGTCCTTATAGTCATAAGGGAGAACTTCCAATAGAAAGGACCAGTGGTAAGGAGTCTTTTTTGGAATGAAAACCTCACAACCAGTTACTCCTTCCTGTACAGTTCTTTGATTCACAGGACCTTGGTTATGGGGAAAACATTCTTCATAGTCGATATACCTAAAATTTACAGGCAGGTATAATCTGTCACGAAAGTATGATATTCTCTCAGCTAAAGATGATCCTTCAAAGAATGCTTGAACAGTTAAGGTTATTGCTGCTAAAAGATTGGCGAATAATGTCTTATGGATAATTACCTTGTTAGTCAAATCTTTTACTATCAACAGGAATAATTTATGTATTAAAGGAATGGGCGATTGAATTCCATGGTGGATACATAAGCTCCCTTGAAAACTTAAGGAGTATGGTCGCAAGTCACCTAGTAATCTTGGAAGCGAGGAGGTATCTTCCATGGCTGCTGGAAAAGAAAACTTTTTAGAGTCGATGCTATATTTTAATGGATCAAACTCGTTCTTCAAAAACGACTTGTTAAGGTCCTCTTCTAAAAACATTCTACCTGGCTGTTCTTTGATTTGGATGTTTATATGTCACTATACCTAAATTTAATTCTAATATAAATTATTTAGATCATATGTTTGGTTTTCAATATCATATATGTATAACCTTAGTTATTGTTTACGATTACAATTTTGTATGTATTGTTCTTGATGATTATTAAAATCTTAAAATAATCAAGTTATGATTTTTTTCGAAATCAGTGTTAGATATAAATATTTATGTAAATTTTGATTCCGTCCTTTTACATATCTTTTTATGAGTATAATTGTCATACATTTGAGAATCTTATTAAACGTAATAAATATTTTAATGAAAATTAAATGTTTTTAGGTCAAAATGTAAATGCACGGAACAAATACAATAAAAATAATTGAATTCAATACAAATAATCTTGTTATAAGTCTATACAAATAAACCATGCATGTTCTTAAATCGAAGTTTCCCGGAAGAAAAACTTAAAACATTTTTATTATTAAACCTAAAAAATGTTTATTGTTTTAATTTTATATCTGAAGTCTGCCAAATATTATTAAAGTCTGGAAATAAAGTTTTTTTCTGAACGCACCACTTTTCAAAAACAAAAGTGGTCGTGGATCAAGCCTATTATTGACAAGTAAAGTAACTTTGGGACAGACTGCCAAACGTTCCTGGGACAGAAAGTAAACACAGTTTACTATACTATCTTTGGAATACGTCAATAAATAATATATATA
>NW_027113281.1:879473-889907 GCF_000696795.3 Halyomorpha halys | reverse complement strand
TATATATATATATATTAATGTTGTGTCACTATCAAAGCTAAGCAACAATATGTTATTGTTGTTAAACGCGTGCTGGGAACCGGTAAACGATTTTAAAACAGATTCGTTTTATGGTTCTGACCACCTTCCGAATAAGTTTTCAAAACGCCTGGCGATGTGTAGCCGACTCTTATTCCATTGTAAAGGACAGACCTAACTCACTAATGAGTGGTTCATCAAATATTTGTTAATTTTTTTCGATTTTGTTTCCTCACTAAGAAAAGTAAAGATGTTTTGTATTCATGCAACAAATATAATGTATTTACATCCTCAGAATCGCAAATTTCCGCTCAGATTATATGTTTTAGACATATGGAACAATTTTTTGTTCTGTTTCTATCTGCTACCAAATTTATGTTCGGACAGAATTCTAAAGAAATTTTGAGGGATTGTGGTACTTAATTGCGTCCATGTCGATTTTATCAGATTCTCTTACGCATGCGTAAATATATTTTCCTCGGAACAAATTTCGAAAACGGCTCGTCCGATTTGGTCCAAATTTGTTGGAAAGTTGGTAGTTGGTGTAAAATAGGAATATTTTTAATTTCATAAGACTCCGTCCGCTCATTTATGCATACGAAAACGCCTTTCTGGATACAGCTATAATTCAACAACGCCTTTTTCCTTAAAAATTATTAACCTAAAAAATAAAAACAATGAGGAAGTTATAATGACCTATGTACTTGGCAGGCGTTTTGCGCCATAACTACCAAAGGTAAAAGTGCTTTTTATTCATGCAAGAATTTTAAAAACGATTATATCCTCAGAATCAAAACTTTTTGCCAGAGTTTTAGTTTTAATCTTTCTGTATCCAAATTTTTATTCGTGCATAATCGATTTAAACCGTTAATCCGATTTTATGACATTTTCCGGAATTTTGCGGATCAGTACCTACTTGCACTAATTTTTCTAGGTATATCTAAATTAAGAAAGTTCAATTTGGCTCAAATTTGGAGGAAAGTTGGGAATTAGTATAAATGGTTTTAGTATCACTTTTATTGGATCTATTTATCAGATCTATCCATTATTTTCTCTTAGTACACTAATATTTCGAAAACGGCATGTTTGATTTTGCTCAAATTTGGAGGAAAGTTGGCAATTAGTGTTGACATTAGCTTCCATTGTAGACGATAATGTCAACAATAGCGAATATAGTGTAGATATGGTATGGTATAAATTTGACAAAATTTCATCTATTACTTTAGCTTAACAATGTGAAAAATCGAGCTCCTACATACACCTATTTCAACGATGCTTCGTACCGTAGATTTTATTTTTAAACAAGAAGTAATTTACCTTAAAATATAGGTTGATAATTAACGTACGGATATGCAGAAAGAGAAAATTTCCATAAAAAGTAACTTTCAAAAAAGAAAATTAGGCGATAAAAAACGAAATAAAAATGTAGAAGATAGAAATAGTCAGAAAACTCTACTAAACCATGCGCTTTTTTTTTATTATTACTATACAAAAATCATTTCATTTCCAATATCGATTGCGGCTCATAACCATTTGAATTAGTATTGAATAAATTTTGTAAATTAATTTCAGTTGATATATTCATAGTAAGAAAATATTTCAAACATTATGTCGGCTATTCTGCAAATCTTCGGCAACAAAATGTATCATTGGTTGTAATAATTGAAGAAATAGGACAAAATATATTAAAATAATTTTGAATTTACACATGAATATTTATTTACAACCTTAAGAACAATTGAAGAAACCTTTTATTTACAATCTTGTTATAATTTGAAAGATGGAAATACATCTAACTTATTATGTGTTTTCAAAATCTGTTGAATTTCCATAACTATCCGGAAAAGGACCGTTCTTCGAGTGTTTCGGTTGCGTTTTCATTTGTACAAGAACAATTAGGTAAGTCGCAGTATGGGACACAAACTGTCAACATAAAGAAGACCATTATAATTAAATTAACAATACGTGTAATTAATTAAATGGTAATGAAATTAATAATAACGTATTAAATTAATGAGAAAATATATGAAAAAATCATATAATTATTATTATGCCTTGTGAATTAAAATACCACAACATATCTTTATTCATTTATGATATTATCGAATATTACATAAACAATTTAACTCGCACATAAAGATGGATTATTAATATTGAAACTTACTTGCAAAAAAGTATTTCGTGTAATCTTCATAAAACCTAGGTATTCTATGACTGGAGAGTTCGCCGAAAGACTGTTGAACATAAGATCGACCTGAAAAGAAAAAAGTATTAAGGATTACAGTCCAAGATTACTTTTGCAAGAAATTACTAACAAACGGTTTTTTGTTATGAAAATATTACTTCAAGCAATGAGGGTAAGATTTTTTAAAAATAATATTATAACACTAACCTCGCTCAAACAGCTTCGCGATAATGTGGATAAGTCTATTTGAAGAAGATTTTTCGTAAACTTATGTCCTACCTAAAAATAAATATATAATTATAATAAGTCTTGCATTGTAATATAATACAATTTAAACAAGAATTTTAATAATCCTAAAATTTAAGGCAGTAAATCACACAAGAAATAGAAAAATGACAGAAGCAATACTTATCGCAAAAACATTAGTAACGCTATTAATTTTAAGACAGATACCAAAACTTCATGTACACATTACACACATATAGTTAATCATTTAGTAATTTATTGTAGTACAGTAGTATTGGTTATTGGAATAAATTTAATACATAAGTATGATGATGTAATATAGTTTAAAAAATTTGTTAATAGATAATTTGTGGAACAGAGGTTGGAGATAATTAACTTAGTATGTAATCTATTTGTTATCAATGGTAAAGATAACCTGGTTTCAAAAAGGTATATTAGGGTTTATATCTCCTTATTTATAATCATGTTTAGAATTTTTTTTATATAATTGACAATGATATGTTTATTGTTAATAATTTAAGGCTAATAAGGGGAACGAAAAATGTGATATTAACAGATATATTTAATCAGATAATTGTTATTAAATTTAAAAAAATTTTTGATATATTTATTAACTGTTTTATAAGTTTGTGGACACTTGATGATGGGGTGACAGCTCCGAAACGTCGATATTAGGGTTTTCTCTTTAGGAAGTCTGGTAAGTTGATTCAATAAAAAATTTTTGAGGTTAAAAAACGTCCAATTAGAATGTAATTTATTTTAAATTAACATATTGTAGCACAACATTTCGGTTCCATACACAGTGCCACACAACAACACAGTTCCATATTCGTGTACTTAAAAACCTACAAACAACAATAATCCACCATAATAACAATCTTTATCTATATGTATTATATTCACCTCATAATCAGTCAAAAATTTGAATTTCATAAAAGAAATCATGTAATATCTACATTGCTTTACACTGTTATGTTCTCTAACATTACTTATTGGTGCATTCTTCTCCTCCCTTTAGCACAACCATTGCTCTATATTTCTTGCTACCTCTTTGGACCTTATCTCATGTCCGGTGTGCTGTTTGGTTACCTCCCTATTTATATGTCCAGATTTGTATTTTTAATTAAAATTAGTGATTTTTTTCTAAACCCATTTATTTCTTCTGATTTTTATGTTTATATTTTGAGTCTATTTATAATGTCGGCGTAGTATTTATTTAAGTGTTTAGTGTAAGTCTTGTAGTTTACTGTGTTTTGTATATTTTTGTTATATGTATGGCTTCCAGAAATCTTCTGTTTTTTGTGTATTGTGCTATATCTATTATTTTAGGGTTTTCAAAGTTGAATTCACGATTCAATTGTATGCTGTGGTAGGCCAGAGCTGTGCAATTTATATTTTTTACTTCGATATTAGATGTAATTAAATAAAATATAAAAATATTTATATAAGGAAGAGAACTTTTTATTCACTATATCTAACTACTTAAATGAAACTCATCCAGTAGAACATATAACTTTAAGTTAAGTATAATAATCAAGTTGGCATAAAGTATCTCTTTAATCATTGATCTTTAAGAAATGAAAATTATTTAGTGAAGTAAACATAAATGATGGATGTGATCCAACTACAAATATATATTATTTGTTCTAATAACATTTATAAAGTTACTTACGCATTCTGTGGCCTTGTAAGCAGCGTCGGTCACCAAGAAGATCGTCATGGCGCATGCGACAGCTGGTAAAAGGAGACCCATAACGGAAACATCTGATGAGCCGGGACTGGCGAGGTTGATTAAGATGCCGTAAGTCGACAGAATGAACCCCACGAAGTTGGTTATTGAATAGGACAGACCTGAGGCTCCGATCGCGTTTCCGATTTCTGTCACCAAGTTGGATATCTGCTGCCAAATTCTCCTCCTGTACCCCATTCCACGCCTGTCTTTCACCTAAGAATAACTTTTGTTTAGTTAAAATACCTTTGAAGCCATTTATCCAGCTATAAATAAAAAAAATGTAAAAATGAATGAAATAGAAGATATAACTTAAAAAACTGTTCATTATAATCCCACTTGAGCACTACCCTCTGAGGACGGGGAGGGGGGGAGGTAAAAATAAACACTCATTACCTGAATTATATAATACTACTAACGTTTCGGCTTGACTAGCACTGACTCGTAATCTTAAATCATGTTAATATTGTGGGAAAATATAATTAAAAAAAAAAAACAACTATTAAGGTATTTTATATTTTGGGTTCAGCATCTACAAAGGCGTTGTATTTGTAATTTGTTTACTGGTTGGTGGGATATATAAGATTTGTTATTTATGAAATCTCCAGATATTAACGTAACTCTTTTTTTATTTATTTATAAACATTAATTGCAAATAAACACTGTTCAGTCCAAAGGCCTATAGTTTTAGGTTGTGTGTGGTTATAAGATGGGAGAAACCTTTAGATGAAAGTACCAAAGGGTGCTATCACTGATACCAGAAACTCCTAGAGTTGGCGCTACCTAGGAAGAAGAGGGAGCAACCAAACCTGATGGTGTTTATCCCTTATAGTTTGAACCTGCAGACTTTGCAGGCAGCTCTGGATTCTCTCAGTTACTAGCTCTAGACAAGGAACGATAACAGGCTAGAAGCAGCTCCCGGTGTATCACGGGAAGCACATACCATAGAGGCCAGCACCTCCATCAACAGTAGAACACCACTTATCAGGTGACCCATACTCTATGGGACCCAGAATATCAGCACATGTAAAAGAAAAGTCATGCATTTCATCTCCTACTTTCATCGTAACACCATACAAACTGGTGACCCATTTCTCATTATCATTAACCCGTCTCTCAGCAGCAATAGATATCATTTCCTAAGCATCTAAATTTAATTTAACAAACAATTGTATAAATTATTTTATTTTATTAGTACTATTATTTATTTATTTTTTAAAAACTTATTTATCCATTCAAGTGTAACCGGCCTTTTAATTATATTTTCCTTTGAATCTATGTGTTAGTCTTGTTCTCGTAGAATGTATTCATTTGTTTGTTTTTTTGGTAAACTGATCTACTGCTGTGACTATTATTAATGGTCTGATCTCACATTGCCGTATAATAGTGAATTTGTTTAGCGGGTCACTGCAAAGGATCTAGAAGGGTGAATTTGTTGATCGGGTGAATTAAAAAATGTGAAATAGTAAAATTGAAGGAACAGAAAAGGGAAAGAAAAAAAGGAATGAATTGAAATATTTGTATTTGGCGTATAAACTGAAATTGATTGTAAAAGGAAACTGTAGGGAAAAAAACTGTTTTTTTTTTCTATTTTATTATACCATGTAATTATATGTAATTTATATATGTCCGATTACGGATTGATTAGTATGTTGTGTATGTAGCAACCTGATGTATTTGGGCAGCATGGATGAATAAAGTATTTCTCTCTCTCTTTTGGCTCACCCCCTCCCACCAGGTTATTATATTTCTTTCAATATATTACTTTAATTACAATCTCTCTTTTATATGTAACTAAACCCCTTCTGAAAGGGTGTATACAAAATCTGATCCAAGTATGACTCCCCCTTAAAAAAGGAATCAGGAATGCTTGATAAAAACAAACATATTCAGTGGAATTAACTTTCTTGGACAGATCCTTGAAATGGTTGATAATTTTAATTAGCTGTGAACTATCATAAGTAGGAATGGGGGGATAGACCAGGAGATGATGAAAATATTCAGAAACGTAAGACAGAAAATATTCCATAGAATATGTTGATATGACATTGGGAACACTTTAATCTCTATCCACAATCAACATCAACATTTTATGCAAGAAGAGATAGGTAGGTACTCCTTCTGCAATGACCTGTGCCATCTCCTAAGAACCTAATAAGTAATCTCAGGTAACATAAGCATACCCGCTGGATTGTTGTAAGCCAACTCTTCTACTGTTTTGGAAAAATCCGACTCGGAAGTACACTCTCTGGTGAATCCTTTCAGTCCTTTTTTAGGAAGATGGTCTAAGTCTTAATACCACCAACATCTTTTTCTTGCATTAACTTCCACTCAGTTAGTCACTCCGCTATGCTTCTTTTTTCGATTTGACTCTCCTGTTTCAGAGCACTATAGCAGCTGCTTTCCACAGTGGCCATGGCCGAAAACCGCTTTTCTTAAGCCACTGAAACCCGTCATCAGTTTTCAAAGGGCGGGGCGAAAAACTTGTGGGTTGCCTCTCTTCACAATATTTTGATCACTATGAAGAAGTTGATGTGTTGATTTGCTAATATACACAGCAGGTTGATTAATTTAATGGTGTCAATAGTAAAGACAAAATACTGCAAATTAATCAAGTTTAGTTCAATTTACATAAGTTTTGTCTAAAGCAAAGGAAACTTTTCAACATATCCAGTATCAAATGCTATGTGTGTTATGTTTGTAAGAATTTCTGACATAATACGCTGCAAAAAAATACATATTTACCTTTAACATACTAGTCAAAAGCTTCTCTGAGTACTGAGTAAGATCGTGTAGTGTCAACCACCAATATACCTGCATCAATAACAGGGCTATTACGATGGGTATATGTGGCAGAAAAATCAAAATCGATATCTTTGGAAGAGTAAGTGTTTCATATGTAACAAATAATGCAACCAGTGGCATTATCGATATAGAAAAAAACCTAGTAAATCTGTGTCGGTTGACTGAATACAAAGTTCCTAGTCTCCAGAAGTCCTGTAATGTGTGAAACAAAGTCATTTTAGTTCCATCAACGCATTTAAACTATATCCACTTAAAAAAAAAATCAATTTTCTACTTTTAAAAATTAAGAAATAATAATAAGTAAATAGACCAGTGGATATTGTAAGACTATGTCTACATTTACATACCTCGAAATCTTTCCATTTTTGAAAATAGCTCACCAACCCCGGAGCGTCCATCCAAAACGTGATAGGCCCAGTGAAACTCTGAAGCGCGAACAGAAGAAGGAGAAACCAAAATAGAGTTTCGTCGTAACTTCGTGATGGATAGATTTTGTCGTTGATCATAATCTGCATACTTCGGATAGTCATCAGAACAAACACCAGGTTGAAGACAAGGCTATAAAGAACCGGCCAAGAAATGAAGGAGAATGGGGCAAAACCTGAAATTAATAATGATATAAACTAAATATATGCATATATGTGTACCTGTCTGTTTGTTCGTACATGTTTGTTTAAGAACAGACAAATTTTTAATGCACATTGGTTGGTTCTCACAATTTTGTAAATTATTCTCAATAACGTTGTAAGGGGATAGTTGAACGTATGAAGTATATTGTTGGAAGACAGTCCGGGTGGTGGTCAATAAAAGTAAAAAATAGAAGAAAAGTATTTCATGTTAAAAAACGTTTTGCCCCACTTTGGAGGACTTACGTCTGCAGTGAAAGAGAAAATAATTATCTGCGACCATAGGCATAGGCATATATATATATATATAGTCAGTCCATTCACTTTTCATCTCTGATGATTTTTTGGTAGCCACCATATTTCCCCGCCATTACCTTCCTAATTATAGCAGGCTTCCAAAAAGAAACCTTTTGCGAACTCAAAATAGTGGATATAATGTAATAGTAGGTTTCAGTCTTTGACAAGAAACTTTTCCTCCAAATAAACTCGACAATATCCGATTTCCGCTTATAGATATGGTACACTTGACCTTACATTTGGCTATCAATGCATAGAATCTATAGATGAAGAGCTAAAGAAATACTTAATATTCAGATTATTATAATCACTTCTTGCACGACTGCCGGAATTGAAATTAAAACTAAGTTGATTGAAATTGTCACTTGGGTCTATTTGAATCTATGCTCCACTGATATATGCGACAGCCCACGTACGTAAAGTAAAAAATTTTAATTAAAAAAAAAATTATTTTATGGAAAATCACTATAAAGTTCGATGGTACGTTAGCGACATAACTTCAGATGCCAAAAAACAGTAACAAAAATGATTTCAGGACAAATCTCATGGATATACTTGCTGTTACAACCCAAGTTCTACAACCCCAATGACCGATTATACCCGTAGACACCTGAAAAGGAGCTGAAACAGTAAACTGTAAAAAAAAAAAAAAAAGAGTACAAGTCTAAAGGGAACATTAAACTTAATACTAAGATTATTAAACTCACTTCAGTTTAATCCTTACACTTGGCACTTAAGTCCATTTAGAACCATGCTCCACAGGCCAAAACGCAAAGTTTAAAATTTAAAAATAAAAAATAAAATTTTACAAATAATTAAAATTATTTTAAACAAAACAGTCAGATGAATCTTTTTGTGATGATTGCTAATGAAGCTAAGCAAGATTCTAAAGCTCCGAGTTCTTAAGGCTCGATATAAAACATCCAATTATGCAAAAAACGTTAGCCTACATAAATCTATTAAAACATATTGATAAATGGTAAAATAAGTCAATAATTGTATTACCTGTTTTTGTGAAGGAGTATGGAAACCGCCCAACCATTCTCAGCATGATAAATATTGGTTTCATCTCATTAAAGTAAATATTATCTTTAGCCATTAGCTGAGGCTGAATCTACGAAACAAGTTTAATGTAATGAAGTTATATTCAATTCCAGTTAAATAAATCCCGTAATAATTATTTTTTAATTATAAGTAAAGATGTATTGTAGTAAAATAAGTACTTAATGTAATATATATAAAATTTTTTAGTGATCACCGTGTAATATTTTATTTTACATTCACGTCCAATTCGAGCAACGAGTAGTACTATTAACAATTGTATAATTTTAAAATAGTTTAGACCACTCGGCAATAGTGAAAAGGAGTCCTATATCACTTTTTTTTAAAATAATTTATTCATTGTTATTTATAACTGTATACATATATATACATCAAGTAAATTTTCTGTAAGTGATATAGTGACATGATAAAAGAGATGATACATGAGAATCTACCCATCGATAGAACTCCAAATATCATTTTTAAAACATTTATCAAAATAGGGAAGAGACATAATGAGATAGAAAAATCGAGTAATATTTAAAAAGTAGATAAAATAGAAAAAAACGGCGCGAGTATATTGGTAGATGAACGACATGTCACAATCTCATAACAAGAGATCAAAACACAAAAAAATATTTGAAGGCAATCCTTCCCAGCTGACCTGCCCCACTAAAACCGCTTTTTATCTACGGTCCTATATCAATTTTGAAACATTTAATTAAAACGGTAAGAGGAGGCTCAAAATAGGTAAATCGGGTAATATTTAAAAGTGACAGAAACTGGAAAACGGCATGAAAAAAAGTAAACATACTAATGCCGTTTTTTTTTTTGTTTTTTTTTTTAATTTTATCTACTTCTTCTCTTCTCGTTTCAAGTAAATTTTTCAAAAGCCATAAATAAAAAATTTCAGATAGCTGGTCCAATTCGTTTTACATACATATGGGCGTTCAGATTGAAAAATATTATTTTCCTAACCTTCTAATTCTAACGTTAATCAATACAAATAAAAACCTTTTTGTAATGATTTGAAAGCTTTCCTAAGAGATTCTTAAGATCACAGCACCTAAAAGTTCCTTACTTCAGCAAAGAACTTGAATCATACACAGTCAGTGCCTGCCATTGGAAGAGTGAGGTTGTTCCTGCTAGTCTACTGTCTTACTTCTGACGTCACCAACGGTTTTTCTGAAAACTGCTGAGTCATTTGAGTCATTGCCACGTGGGTCTTTTTAGCTTCCCCTCACTATGTGAGGGCGCGTGAGTAAACAGCTTCTTTAAAGTTTTTAAATCTATCATTTTTTAACCTTTAAATAGCATATATTAAGTTTATTATTATTTTTTTTTTTTAGCCTAAGTTTTTATTTTAAGTTTTAATTTAACATGACGAATCCAACTGAAATGGTTGTCGATCACGTACCTGAACAAACAAAACAGACACCTCCCACACCCCATAGGGAATGTAAGAGACGTCGCATCACGACCCCTCC
>NW_027113281.1:874252-874913 GCF_000696795.3 Halyomorpha halys | reverse complement strand
AAAAAAAAAAAAAAAAAAAAAAAAAACTGGTCCAATTCACAGTGGTGGAAAGTGTGGAAAAACCTTCCAAAATGAAATGTATCAAATCATCTTCATGAAAGTGGTTTCTTACACTCTAATACAATAAACGAATTCACCGCAATTGGTTCTCCCATCAAACAATATTTAAAGTGAGTTTTTATTGGTTGTTCTTATTTTCTTTAATATATGAAACAAAACTTATTTTGGGTAAGTCAATACTAAGAGATGTTAGTGTACACATTGTAGTTTTTCAGAAGTAGGCTTGTTTCTTGAAACATTTTTTTCTAAATTTCTTCGGAAACTTCTAATTCAATACTGGGATATTAGTTTTTGCTCATTTTTGATGGACAAGAAAAATTGAGCTTTATTGACTTTTGTGGTGACACTATTCTTATCAATGTCAACATATTGGAGCAACATTTTTTGTACATCAGGAAACAACAGTTTCATTGACGTACGAAGCGAGGAGCCTTCCTGGAAGGTGGAGCCAAGATTAAGTGAGAGCAATAATCAAATTTACTATTATGAATCAGAATTACGTTTTATTTATTGGAGAAAAAAATTATTTTAACGATGGACTAATTAAGATTTGTACTTTTTCATCTGAAAATATTTTTAAAAATGAATTCTATTGAATTGA
>NW_027113281.1:849980-872271 GCF_000696795.3 Halyomorpha halys | reverse complement strand
ACCTTCTAGTTTAAATTAATGTTTGAAGTACCACCAATGGGTGGTTCCTTCCCAAGATTTTCAAGTGTATATGAAACATACTACATATTTACCTGTTGTATTATTTTGTCCAGTTGTAAATTACAATAAATAAATAATAAAAAAAAAAAAAAATTGAATTGAGCACTCTAAATAGCATAGGCATCTATGAGCATTATGGAAGATTAAACAATTCAGAGGTTTTTACACTAAAATGGTTTCCGTCCGGTGAATTCCTTTCTAGTTATATTTTAATTTTTTTGTTTTTAAACTTGAAAAGTATTATAGCAGCATTGAAATTTACAACTGTATATTACATAATACATTTAGTAAATATGGTTTTAGCTAAAACGGAGTGTCACAGGCGTGAGAAACTACACATTGGTAACACTCTAATGACATTTTACATTTGCTGGTCTCGTGGCCATCTTCTTTTCAGGCGCCTCGGAGAATTGTCAGGAATGGAAGAGGATGCAAGGTTAGAAACTAGGGAGCTCGAGTGGTTAGGGAGTTTATAATGGGAAAAGTGATATCTGGTTCGGGCTAGATCGGTTACATAGGGAACATTAAGGTCTTTATGTATGATTTTATTTGGGACAAAGTAAGGAGCATTGAGGATTTTACGAAGGATTTTGGATTGTTAGGATTGAATTTAAAATTTTAGTATTGTCTAACAGCACACTCACATCTTAAATCGAAATAATGTAATTAAAATCGATAGAATTTAATTATTAAGATATTCAAGATTGAAGATGAAGGTTTTAAGGCAGGAATTACCACCTAAGGCAGGCGTGCACAATGTGGTACTAGGTAAACCATTTATCAATAGGTTTGGGGCTTGGAATTGAAACTGCTTTAGCAGTTTAGCCGATTAGCCTTAAGCAGATTTTAAAAGTTTTGAGACTTAATTTTGTTTTTTACAAAATTCATGCTTTCTTTCTGGGATAAAAGAGTAATTTATACACAATTAATATTGAGTAATTAAATTAATATCCTATCACATCTCATCATGGATTGAGGCATGCTGATATAAAAAGGTCGACCATCCTGTTCTAAGGCTTCCTTCACTCTTCCCATTACTGATCAATGCTCGACGCATTTTTCATTTGAAAATGAAACTATTATTTATACATACTAACTAGGCGTGTGTGCTGGTCCGTCTCCAATAATATTGTATTTGTCAGTAAGATAATCGTACTACACTAAAATCATCTTTATGGTTCTGTCACATGGAACCGCGATTCCTCGACCTTTTTATCGATCAGAGAATGTACCATAGTGCTTGTTATATTTTTGTCAATTAAAATTATTGATTGGGTAGATACGAGTATAATATACCTTAAAATGGATGTTTCTATGTTTAGTACCAACATTAGTAACATTTTTGTGATGATTTCTTGAATACACTCCCTCAGCGAAAATTTGATTTTTATAAATTGTCAACATTTTTCAGTAAGCTGTCCCTGACTTCGAAAATAGAGTATTTCTGAAATGTTAAAATATAGTAAGGGTGTTTAAAAATTAAAATTTAAATAATGTTTAATGATTAGTTATAGTATAAATTTATTCTTATTTTTTTAAGTTATTCACAATTTTTAAAAATATGACTATTACTTAATTGACTAGGTCTTACCAACAGATAATGTTTTTTTATTATTATAAAAAAAAAATAAAAACACCACCCTTTCAAATCTTCTCAACAGATGATTTCATGTTCAAATTGAAAAATAAACCTCCAATAATCCTATTGCAGCTGGTTTTCCTCAAGGTCCCTGTCTGTCACCAACATTATTTAAGTTGTTCATATCAGACTTCCTAACTCACTCTAAATAAAAGAGATCGTTTTAATCCGAAGATACAGCTCTATTCACCTGTTATTATAAGTTTGAATTAAAATATATATTTCAAATAATTTATATAAAGGCATCAAATATTGCCTAAAATGAAAATTAAAAATACGAAGCTATATATTTAATTAAGAGCCGCCCGCATATAGATAATCTCATTTCAATGAACTCAACCCTCATACCTTGTTTAAACTCCACGTAAAAAAAAAAAGGTACCACTACAACACATGGAGGGTCAATACCTTACTCACTGAGCTAACCTGCTTCCCAAAATCTACTCCTTAATTTTTTATATATTGATAATTTCATAAACTAAATATTAAATGTAACTTGGTAATGATTAATTTTATGGACGGGTGTCCGTAATCATGTGAAATAGTAGTTTCGTTATAGTAAACTTTGTTAATAAATTTTTATTATAATAACAAAATCATCCATTTAAAAATATAAACTTCCAAAAAAATACTGTCAAAAATGAGCTCTAAAAAATTCCGGTGAAATCAAAAATTTTAATAATTTTAATTTGGCACGATAAATGTCAGATACTAATTTTATTGCCTAATGCCTCATATATTGAATACCCATATATGCGTGGTTTCAGAGATAAAAGTGAGGCAAAATCATGACAATCACATCTTCAAATATCAGCAAACATTCAAAGTAATCATGTGCAATTATGAGCTAAGATTTATCTGTGGTACTTACTCAGCTTGGGCTATTAAGATTCACCCATATAATATCTCTGTTCTGCTTGTATTTAGTCAAGTATTTTTCCCATTTATTCTTCTCTGTTGAAAAAATATTTTTATGAAATACTTCCTTTCAGGCTTTCTTATTGATTGAATTTTTATTGGGACCTAGGCTTGCCTCTGGGGCAACACTGGGTCCGTTTTTCGGTTCGTTGACCGTGGCACTGCCGCCATGTTTAGGCGTTTGCTCTAGCTAGAGTTTGCAGGTAAGTCTAAACGCTCGCTTCAGGTGTTCAGAAACTTGTTTAGGTTACCATTTTGTTTGTCAGGAATTTTTTTTTCTTCACTTTGTTGCTAGAAAAGATCCATGTCCGTATTTGGGCTATGATCCTCAGATGCATGGCAGGTATCTAAGATGATAGGTTGAAAGCCTTGCTGGTAACCAAGGAGAAATATCCATCACCACAGGAAAGCTCTATATTGCTTTCCATCACAGTATTATTTTTTTATACCATTTTTAGTTTAAACTTGCCTTTATGGTTTATTATGCCTTTGTTAAAATACCTGATTTCTCAAAATTTATGAAATGTTTTTCATGCTATACTTAAATGATTATTTGAGACAAACTTAGGATAAAACAAAACTATGAAACGAAACTCTTTAAGCTAAAAAAAAAAATTAATATAGGTGAAAGTTGTCTTCGAAGAATTATCATTGTAATTATTGGAGAAGTTTGTCGGGGGGTGCGGTCAGCAAAGAACAACATAAATAAACAAAACCATATTTATTTATTTTATGCCGACGTTTCGACCTGAGTTCTTTAAAACTTCTCCAATCATTAATCTTCGGTCAACTATCTACACCTCATTAATTATCATTGGACTTTATAAAAATAATGTAATATAATATAGATAAATATTTTACTTATCATGCATGGATGGTGTGTCGTGAGCACGGGATTCGAGGACCACTGGATCACACAGTTTAATCGAAAGGCTTAAAACACTCAAATAAATTATTCACCGTGTGTCAGCAATAACTTATACCACAGCCCTATAATTAAAGTGAAATGAATCAATTTTCCAGCCTCATGCGAATAACAGTAAAAAACGATATGAAACCATACTGCATGGTTAATTCACTATTTGCGTCATATAGAATTCCCTTCAATTTTCTCTCTTTTTAAACTTAGGCCAAAAAATATAAATCAATCTTTTTCATCATTGAATTCCGTTAAATAAAGTCTCAGGGGCGACGATTTGATACCCTTACCGCATTTCGATAGTCAAAGATTCTATAGTCTATAATGGAACCTGCCTTAAAATGTTCAGCCATAGCTTCATTAATTTCATGATAGCTTAGTAAGTTTTAGGATTTCCAGTATTTAAATGCAACCAATATCACTATACAATTATTTTCGAGAGTTATGGAACTGAAACCGCCGTATGGTAAGATATACTTTATAATTTTTTTTTTTAATAATTTATTTATTGTTATTTACAACTGTATACATATACACACATCAAGTAAATTTCCTGTAAGTTATATTATGACATGATTCAACCATGTACAGAATCTACCCATTGATAGAGCTTCAAAAACATTTCTAAAGGAGATCTCGAGGCCATCTTCTTTTCAGACGCCTAGGAGGATTATTAGGTAGTGAAGGAAAAGCCAGGTTAGAAACGAGTTGGTTTGGATGGTTGGGAAGTTTATTATGGAAGGATTAGTATCTGGTTCTGGCCAAATCGGCAACATAGGGGACATTGAGGTCCTGATGGATGACTTGATTTCTGACAAAGTATTGAGCATTAAGGATTTTATAAAATTTAAATTAAAAAATATAGGGGCGGTTTTGTTTAAAAATACAAACAGAAACACTGGTAAAAAACAAGTGCAGACTAATTTGTAATGCGTTGTATTTACTCCGTATTTTTCCAATATCAACAATCGTTCATGTGCTGTCGAATCTTTACAAAAATAGTACAACAGTCAAATATCGTTAATCCGACCTTTTGATATTTGTCTGGTTAACAATAGGGAGGAAGGCAGCATTCCACAAATTATAGAATTAATGTAAACTTACCATCTAAAGTTACTGAATAACAACCATACTTTGGTGTAAGATATACTTTATATGAGAAGATGAGGAGACAAAGACACAATATATAAATCTACAGACTACTGTGTACAACTCTTCTTTTAAATTGTTCATCGGCAACTGAATGCGACATCACTTTTAGAAACTAGAAATAAAATACTCCTTATAATCCTCTAGGATAAGGAGTATTTATGAGAAGGTGAGGTTAGGCTAGAACCAGAGGAGGGTTCCCTTGCCACTAAACAATGGTGACTAGCCTTATCTCATGAAATATCTGTTCTGTTGAAAGCGATTACTAGAAAAAGTGATTCTTCTCTGGCTTTCATCACTCTGTAGAGGTAAATGTCTTATAACTTTTATTAGCAAGTTAAGGCCGGATATAGCTCAATAAAGATTCCCTTCCACTCGTTCCTTCCATTTGTCGTCTCATGGTAAATCAAGATTTTGTTGTTCGAGTTTTCACTCTCCCGATGGAATTTCTTTTCGAATTCAAATTTTACATATTGTTAACACTTAGATTCGTAATTCATGTGATGTCATCACATTGTGTTTATCTGAACATTTTTATCCATCTAATGTATAGTGCACCTATTATTCTGATATATATATTTTTTTACTGTAGTTATCATTACAAGGCTGTCGAAGCTTCCTGTAGCAATTAGGTAATAAAATTAATCTAAACTATTTACTAAACTTTATTGTGTTTGTACTTATTACCACCTATTGCAACTACTTAAATATGGTTTACTGAAAAAAACATTATCTGATTGTTTAGGCCGTAGGCTGAACCTAAAAGGTTCTAGGTTTAAGATGGGTTACCCTTTGTAATACTGTCACGTTTTAAGGCAGTGTCAACGACCAAGTTAAGGTAGTTAAGGGACCAAGTCCCCAGAGACATTATATCACTTTATGTTTATCGAAAGAGACTTACTTGGAATCCACACACAAGACTGAAACGACAAGAAACTGCTCGTAGATTCCGATTGCTACAGAACTTACTTGCCAAACGCTCTAAACTTCCCATTTACTACAAAAAATTAGTATACACTACGATAATCAGACCAATTTGGACATATGGAATTGAGTTCTGGGGCTCCACCAAACCATCAAATTCTTCCCGCATCCAATCGTTACAATCCAAAATCCTACGTAAAATCCTTGATGCTCCTTATTACATCACAAATAAACTCATTAACAAAGACCTTAACATCCCATCCGTAGCAGATTTGACCCAAAACAGATATGCGTCTTTTCATTCCAAACTCCTTAACCATCCTAACCCATTAATTCTTAATCTTTCATCCTTAACAATCCCTGATAATCCTCCGAGGCGTCTGAAAAGAAGATGGCCACGGGATCTTCTAGTTTAAATTAATGTTTGAAGTACCACCAATGGGCGGGCAAATATTCATCACTTAGTGCACATAATTGTATTATGTACGTAAATAAAATTTTAAAAAATGCTTCATTTTTTATTTAGTTACTATACTGAATTCGTATTATTTATACGAGTAGTGGTCGTTTACGAAAACAACAGATACAATATTACCATGTTATTAATATTTTATATTATATAATATTAATATTACCGTTCTATTAATATTTAATATAATATTATCTTATTAATATTATATTTTGTTATTAAATATTTAATATTTAGTTCTTTTTTTCCACGCCACATTCCTAAACTTTCAATACAGTACAGTGCACTATAACTAAAAATTTATAGATAAACAAAATAATTGTAGAGACGAGTCTTATACTAAAATATATATTTCGAATTATTTCATGCTTACATCAATATAGATATTTACAACATAAATTATCAAATAATTCCATTGTTTACAATCTAGTTATTCTATTATATCCTTTTGTAATTTCAGTGATAGGGATAAATTTGAACTCATACTTAAAAACTCATAAAAAAGTTTAACTAAGATTATCATAACTGGTTAAATTATTATCGCCTTCCTGCCTTGGATATGGGTCCAGTTCCTTAGGATGATTTTTCATCTGTACGAAAACAATCAGATACGTAACTGCGCTGGACACAAACTGTAGGAAAAAAAATTAAGTTATTGCTTTATAACTGGTTGATTATTTTAATAATTAATTAATAATGTATAATTCTCAATGACAGGAATTTTGGTCCTAATAGATACAGTATGCTTCTGGTAGATAGGAACAATCATAATTAACGACTTACTTGTAAAAATGTTTGTCTTGTAATTTTTAAAAAACCTAAGTATTCAATCACTGGGGATTTCGCTGATAGACAGTTCACCAGAAGATCAATCTAAGCAAAGCAATTATAGATAAAAATAATAATAATAATAAAAAGACCAATATTGTATTTGCTTACAATTATACAAAACTTTTTGATTAATGATTTTTTTTTATTTTATGGTGTTGAGATAATGAATTACTCAAGTATAGTGATAAGAAGCATTTACCTCATTCAAACAATTTCTTTGCAGGGTGGATAGATTTATTTGAAGAAGCTTTTTGGTAAAACTTGGTCCTATCTGGAAAAAAAAAAAAAAAGAGGTTAAATAATAATGATCTTGTTAAAAGAATAAAAATAAATAATTGTGATCATTTAGATGTAAAATCAAAAGTCTTTATATTGTCTGTTAAGGATATTATTTTGCAATAAGGAACCACTGAAATCGGCTTAAACAAAAAAAAAAAAAAAATGATCTTCCCTGCTGAAATTATACGCTTAAATATCCATCCTAACTATCTATAGGTGATCATTGATGACTGCCGTCAGATCTGTCCTTGATCGGAATTCAACGAACCTATAAACTGTAGTGTACCTTTTGGCTTATTATCCCATGTCAACTATAAAAATCATTTAATTTAATATCAATAGGTTCATTTTATACAATCCCTCCACTTTATTTGAATTAATCATACGCATTTTAAATCTAAAAACAAACAGTTATTAATATATATAAATAGGGACAATGTGAAAGTAAAGAGCCAGGCCTTTGCTGATGATCTGGTTCTGCTGGTAGAGACAGAGGAGGAAGCTATAACACAGGTAAATACCCTGAGAAATAACCGAGAAAACGGGACTACAGATCTCATATGAAAAGACAGAAATTATTACGACGGATGCCAGCTATAGCAAGGTGTTGAACACAGTTTATAGGCTGGTGAAAGTAACCAAAGATTTAAATACCTAGGAGAGATAATCTGTAGCAACGGTTCGGATAGGGCAGCCATAGAAGAAAGAATAGCCAAACTGGAAAGCCACCAGAAACGTCTACAACAAGAAATATTTGTCCTCCAATACAAAAATAAGACACTAAAGTACAGTAATAAGGCCAATAATACTGTATGGTATGGAAACAGTCAGCCTTTCGAGCCTGGAGAGGGTCCTGAGAGGCATAAGAGGAAATCCAATGAGGAAATATGTAGGAATTTGGAAGACCGGGAAACAGTTATCAAGGCCAGGGGACTGAGAGGTATAAGAGGAAATCCAATGAGGAAATATGTAGGAATTTGGAAGACCGGGAAACAGTTATCAAGGCCAGGGGACTGAGAGGTATAAGAGGAAATCCAATGAGGAAATATGTAGGAATTTGGAAGACCGGGAAACAGTTATCAAGGTCAGGGGACTAAGATTTTACAGGCACATGGTCAGAATGAAAAATGAGAGACTAAATTTTCAACAAAGTCTGCAGCTATAATAAAAGTATAGGGGGATATGTAAAACAAGTGTAAAAGGAACTTAGTTGACTAAAAATAACGGATGAAGACTGCTTGGATAGACAGCATTTTGGGAATAAATTAAAAGAGGTCGGGTTTCTTGTGGGAAAAAGGAAGAGATGGGGGAGAAAATGGACTGAGGAAGATTGGGAGGAATAGTTCAGGAGTGTGAGGAAGGCGGAAGATGTGAGAATAGATTGAAAATGATATTTGCGTTGTCCTTGCTGGCCAGTTCGTGAAAAAAAAAAAATATTAATATATGTGATCTGTGTACTTGGGCCCACTTCAGATAGCAGTTCATATAACGTATTCAATTATGTAATTAACAAGCAGAAACACGAACGATGATAAAAGTCTATTCAATAATACACTGCTTCAAAATATCGTCCATGGCGATAGAACGATCCGATAATACTCAAATGACAACGCCCATCGCTATATGTCATCAGCTGGGGTGTGATCATACGGTCTGATAATCGTCATGAATTTTATATTTAAACTCAGCTGAAAATTAACCTTCACCTACAAAGTTAACATGTTGTGCGTAACAACGCCAAAGTTATTCCAAGCAACCGACTCAATACACGCAATCCACTAAATGACAAAAAAGTATGGCACATTATAATTTTGGCTTTTTCGGTGTATTACTATTCGGGTCAGCTAGGTCCGAGTCCCGGGTCAGGGAATTGTAATGTAATGAGCTCCTCCTGGTTAATATTTCATTTATTTTATTTTTATAAATAATAATAATATATGGATTAAGTTCTAAAATGAAAACATTGTATTACTGCTTATAAACAGAACGCATATTCACGAATCAACCTACCTAGTAAAAATACAATAAACCACTTCATATTATTTACTACATATTTCTGACTCAACTCTTATTACAGTATATTAACTAGTCAATTTAACTCTATGAAGCATTTGAACTAAGATGTAAGAGCGCCTTCAGGTCTTGGATGTTGAATATTTGAAGAAATGTGCTCCTGCGATAGCATGCCTTGAAATGCAGTTGTTTCTCAAAGAGAAAAAAAAAGGTCATGGATAGGAACAATTTAGAACTCACCAACCCGACAGCCATTCCTTGCTTTCTTCTCTCTTTTCCATCCCCGGACAACCTGTATCTATAAATTATACATATGAAATCCTTAAGTATTTAGCTTTGGTAAGTATATACGAGAGGGATATACGGATATGGCTTAATATTTTTATTCTAGGGTTCACGTTTAATGAGACGAAGAATGTTGAGGCAGAAACGAACTATAGGAAGCTTGAAGTAGCTGTGAAATAAATGGAGAGATGAATTGGATCAGATTTGCTCTGTTAAAAATCATTTTATCAATTAATGTATCTTCGTTTTTCAACTCACTGATGAGTTTCCTGCGTGTGTCAACGTTATCATTTTCATTACTCCTTGTTTTCAGTCTGTACTGCACTCTGCACTCACTCAGAACGGCGAGTTATGAAAATTTGCAAGTTGACACATGCTGGGAACTCATAAATGTAAAAAAAGATTGAGAGATGTTAATTGTGCTTCAATGGGTGCCAAGCCATTGCGGTCTCTTTGGTGAATAGGAAACTGATAGATTGGCCAAGCAAGACTACGGAATGTTTCATTTATCAAGCCCCAAACGAGTAGCCAAGAGGCAACATAGCGGAAAACCTCAATAAATTTTAAAGAAAATTCGCTGAGGGGAAGCAATAGGAGGTTTTAATTATTGGAAGGTTTGCATGCTCTAGGATGTTTACGGACAATGGTCCCCAGCAGCAGATGCTTTGTATGGAGAACCAAACCATACAATTGGAATAATAGAAAGTCTCATATGCCTGTTTTTGCTATCATTGGGATAAGACGGCTTACCAAGTTAACGTATGTTCTATCAGAAAGAACATAATAATTCGTTTATTGACGCCCAGAATAGCTACTGGGGAAAAGATATGCAGCGCTGACAGAACGGACGACAGCTGCAAAAAGGACGTTAGCGACAAAGGGACTTCTGGCGTAAAGATGAAAAGAAAAAAAGATTCGGCCTATCCGAAATATAGCTCGTGTTTTAGCTGAAACCGAAACCCCTCTACAATACAAATAAAATAAATAAATTGGTTCAGTAACAACAAAGTTGCTGATAACGCTTACAACAGAACAGAGGTTGCCTAGCCGAGTGTTCAAAGAGTAAGCCAAGAGTACCCCGAGCGAATGTCACTTTCTCAGTATTAAAAAAATAATAAATAGCAAATATTCCGTGCATTCCTTTGTATTGTTGTTTTCATACATATTCAATCGCTCAAAGAGTAATCATGTCGACATTTTTGTTTAGCTCAACAAGGGTGCCTAGAAATTTTTTTAAGAAGAGGGCTGTAGCGAAAACAATTAGGAACCACCACTAAAAACTACCTCTCCTATAAACCAAAAATTAAATCTTCTAAAACATTACAGATGCTCAATTAAAATATAACTAAATCAACCTTAAACCTAATAAAATATTAATCTAGAAACAAAATGACCAAATGGCCTATTTTTACGGAATTTCTGCTCCCACTACTATCAACAATTTAATAGAGGAAAAATTAAGGAAGACACAGCAAAAATGTTGAAGGTTGTGTTAAGGTCTCGAGGCCATCTTCTTTTCAGATGCCTCGGAGCATTTTCAGGGATAAAAGAGGAAGCAAGATTAGAAACTATTGGGTTTGAGTGGTTAAAGAGTTTGTAATGGAAGGATTGATATCTGGTTCGGGCTAGATCGGTTACAAACGGAACATTAAGGTTGTTGTGGATGATTTTATTTGTGACAAAGTAAGGAACATTTAGGATTTTACGAAGGATTTTGGATTGTATCCAACCTCAACCAATTTAAAATTAAAATATTTTACCTTACGAAAAAAGCCCTTCATGAATTAATTTAATTAAGTATTTCCCACAGTTTAGGATATTTCTCTTTTTGATACATACGTTTGAGTTACTGAAAGTTTCTGTAAAATTCATTTGTCGAGCTATTTAAGAGATACGTACCTGCTCCGTTGCTCTGTATGCAGCATCTGCGGCCAGGTACTTGGAGATGCAGCTGTATCCAGCTGGAAACAGAAGACCCCAAACAGAGACATTGGATGAACCTGGCATGGCGAGGTTGATCAAGATACCGTAAATTGAGAGGATGAAGCCCACGAAAAATGTTGATGTGTAAGACAGTCCTGAGGCGCCCAGCGCGTTGCCGGTCTCTGAGACCAGATGAGTTATCTTGAGCCATATCCTCCTTCTGTATCCTATTTCACGCCTGTCAGTTACCTGAGGATCATTTATTTGTTGATATAAAAAGTAAATTTGGGTGATTGTTAAAAACTTGTCATTGTATTGTATAATACAAAATTAATTCAAAAATAGCATTTAGTAAGTTTTTACATTTTTGTTTTCAATAGTTTTAAGGAATTTCCTCAGGTCTGTTAATTCTTTAAAATAAAAATTAATTTCTAAAATTTTTTTTTTATGGTCAGATTCTCCACTCGAGTTGAGTGTTTGCGGCTTTAGCGCACTTGCTCGGCCTCCACTGGCTCATTACCAGTGATGTGGCGAGGGGGATCCGCTGGGTTCTTTTGAGCTCTGCTCTACCCCTCACACGTGGGGGATAGAGTGGGCTCAGGGATCCTCAGGTCGATTGTGTAAATATTGTATATAAGCGTGTAAATGTAACTAGAGATTATTACATAATGATTTTATCATTATGTTATTTTATTTATTTTTTCATACACATAGTTTGATTATGTTCATTTTGTTTATTTTTCTGTTTGTATATATTTTAATAGAGATTTTTTTTTTCAATTATTTTATTTTGTCTTAGTGTGACTGTGTATAATAAATAATCATGAATAATCATTCATCATTATTACCTATTGCCCACAACTGTGTGGCAGATTGTAATAACTATCAATAAATAAAAAAATTTCTTAAAAAAAAATGTTTTTCTCTCTCAGTATCCAGACCCAAATCTGATACATTAGGCAGTATTTCCGTCAATCCGTATCTTTATTGGAAAAATACGGTTGTCAACTGAGTATTACTTACAACTTTTACGTCTCCTCCCTTTCATAAAATGAATTTAATTCAGTACGCGCGCACACACAAGCATGTACATATTATGAATCAGATACGTTCATGTGAATGTTATGTTGAAAAAAATCGCAACATTTATTTACCTTGAATAGACTAATGAGAAGCTGCTCCGAGTACAGAGTAAGTTCGTAGAGAGTTAGCCACCAATGAACCAACATCAACACGTCCGCCACCAGGATGGGTATATAGGGCAGGAAGACAAAAATTGATATCTTTGGAAGAGTTAGGGTTTCGTATACAATGATTATAATGGCTACAGGAATTATAGAGGCAGAAAAGATCATGGTAAATCTCAACCGTTTGACCGAATACATTGCACCGCATCTCCAGGAATCCTGAAATATGCAAAAACATTCAAGTGAAACCACTGGTATACCTTTCTTTTTAATCTGTTTAAAATACACCAAAAGTTAAAATCAAAAAATGGTCGATTTTTATTCATGTACCTCGAAATCTTTCCATTTCTTGAAGTAACTCACTGTTCTAGGTGCATCCCACCAAAATGTGATAGGGCCAAGGAAACTCTGAAGCGCAAACCAAACAAGTAAGCACCAAAATAATGTTTCATCGTAACTTTGAGAAGGATATATTTTATCTCTGATCATTTTTTGGATGCTCCACGCAGTCATTACACAAAAGATCACGTTAAAGATAAGACAGTAAAGAAACGGCCATGACATCAAGGAGAATGGAGCGAAACCTGGAATTAAGTTAATAGAATAATAATTAATTTATCATGTAACTTGAACCATATATTAAAATTGAACCTTCTTTTAAGTGGAAAGGTTCAATCTCGATTTTGCAAGGTCGTATGCAAAGGCGCATAACTTCCAAAAACTGCTTAAAAATTGAGGGTATTAGAAAAAAGGTTGATACTTCCAAAAGACACCACTCAACCCAATCAAAATTTTAAACCCTCAAACTCAATTTGGAGGGACTATGATGGAGGTAAACCGTAAAAAACCTGAAATAATTTTTGACCAGGACAAAATTTTGTCTGAAATATGATTTTGTCCTGCTCGGCCTACTACTCTATCTACCAAATATTAGCTCATTTAATCCAAAGGGAGGTTTCCAAAAATAGTGGGGAAATTAAAAACATACAAATACACCTAAAATATACATAGAACATAATCAAATAAAATATAAATGTATACATTACATATAAACAACTTATGCACATATATCTGAATAGTAACATAATATAAAATGCACAGCCTCACCGGTGACCTTCATTATAGTGCAAAAGTTTATTATTTTCTAGAAAAAAAAATACATAAATCAACGTCAAAAGAAAAAACTCCTATTGTGAAGATAAACTTCAAATGTACTTAGGTTTAATTTTGAAAATGGTAAACTATCTAAAATACCTATTGAGCGTTTCAAATAAACTTTACAACTATACACTATAATACATTTAGTAAATCTGATCTCAGTTAAATTGGAGTGTTACAGGCGTATAGAGCAACTACCCATTGGTAGCACTCTAATGGCGTTTTACATTATCTGGTCTCGTGGCCATCTCATATAAAATTAAAGTAGAAAATGCGAAAATAAATAAAATGATGATATAATAACTTTAGTTACATACGGAAAATTAATAATGCAGTGATATTTAATAAAAGGTGACGTTAAATAAATAGAATTTTTAAATAATAAATAATCTTACTAAATAAATACCTGTTTTTGTGAAAGAATAAGGAAAACGCCCAATTAGTCTCAACGCTATAAAAATAGGTTTCATTTCATTATAATAAATATTCTGTCCTTGTATCTGATGGGATTGAACCTATTGAACAAATGTAATATAAACAAATTTAATATATAAATTATCAAATAATTACAAATTTAATTTAAGTAATATAATAAAACATATAACCAACTAAAACATAACAGAAGTCCGGAATAATCATTGACTTCATGATTAAATTAAATTTAAAAGCTGAGCATATCTTAAATTTTCTAAATTAAATTAAATAAAGTTTTCTAATAGGGACCATATACCCTAGCAAGTTAACGGAGAACCTTGTGGGCGGAGCTTATGTTGTCAGATTAACTTCTGGGAGGAATAATCGTGACATGTTTCCGGGGATATATGGGACGGATTAACCGGGAGATTTCCGGACGGATGGAGGTAGATAAGATGCAGCCCCATCTAAAAGGTGCTCAGTCGAGTGCTAGGCCGCAGAATGGTGTAAATAAAATTATATATCTTTAAAATTAAATTTTACCCCTTCTAATTATTTGTAAATAAACTTCGTAAATGGAAAAAAAGTAATATATTAAATGCGTTTAATATTATTAAACAATACATATTTAATTTATATAATTGAACTTTAATTCACAAATGTGAAATAAAAATAATTACTAACGCGTAACCTTCGCGTACTAACCCACTGCTGCCGAACCCCCTTTGGGGGGGGGAGAGGGGAGACAAAAAAAAGTCAAACACAAATTTAGAATTTTTTTCCGGTATTTCGGTTTCGTTGTAGATTCTTTCCATCTTTGGTACTAACACAAATGTAGGTTGTTATTTCAATCAATTAATAAAAAAGCTTAAGAATTAATATGAAATATGAAATACAAACACAAAATAACAAAACTTATATTAGAAACTATTTTTAAAAATCATAAAACTTGAAAAATATCATAAAATAATGGAATAAAGCACAATAAACAATCAAATTGCCACAATACTAAGCTAGGAGGCTACTATTAGGCCTCAATTACAGAAATTAAATCTACTAGCTAAAACAACTCGAAAATAAAACATTGATATATATCATATAAGAAGAAATATTTAAACAGAAAAAGTTCACTAATTCAAACAGATCAATTAAAATTTTGTTTAAGGATTTTTTGAAAAACAACGAATCCTAGACAATAACAAGTTTATATTTCCGATCGAAGATCTCTTTTAGTCATAGTAATAGTTCACCAATCTTTTATTTATGAACACTAATTATAATTTTAAAAATTGTCGAAGAAATCAAACTTTCAATAGCTTTATATCTTACAATGTACCTTTCGATGGGTTATATGATGTTTAGAAGCAAAATCAGTAACACTTTTTCTAAGAATGTCTGGTTTCCAGCCGCCTTTGGCCCAAGCTGTTTGCTTATTAATTGTGAACATTTTTTTTTTCCCAAACTTCCTTTCAATTTGGATGCATGGTAATATTCCTAGAATATTAAAATCTTATTAATTCCAGATAAAAATAATAAAAATGTATATAGTAGTCAATTGACGATTGATTTAAATGTATGTTTGTAATCAACACTTTATCTAATATGAAAGTAGCACTGACTATCGATAGTTTTCATAACATCGATAGGATCTTTTTTTGTTTTTAATATTTATTTATTGCTATTTATAACTGTTCATTATAATACATTTAGTAAATCTGATCCCAGTAAATTGGTGTGTTACAGGCGTGTAGAGAAACTCATTGGTAGCACTCTAATGATGTTTTACATTAGCAGATCTCGTGGCCATCTTCTTTATAGGCGCCTCGGAGGATTGTCAGGAATGGAAGAGGAAGCAAGATTAGAAACTAGTGAGTGATAAGGTCTTTAAAAAATAAAAGAAAAAATTAAATTAAATTTTTAAAAAAAATCGGCTCCCAGTCGGTCGGAAGGTGAACTCCAGCAGCGAATCCACTCAACGGTACTAATTTTGGAATACGTCCATGATAACCGAGTACTTGGTCGTATCCTTTATAATCCCGTAAGTTATATTGTTATGAAGTTCTTTAGCCACAGTTACCTATATTTGGAATTCCATTTAATATCATTGCCACCCACACACGTGACCTACATATATTATTACTCATAAACTAATAACCAGCACTAAAAACGTGGACTCATACAAGTTAGTGGTTAGGAAGGCAAGGTGAGAATAACATTAAAATTTTTATTTGTATTTATTTATAGCATTTTAAAACTGTATTTACATAAAACACATTAAGTAAATTTGATGTGATATCAAAATAGAGTGATACAGACATGTAGACAAACTACCCATTAATTAAATTAACTAATTAATTAAATAAAAAATTTCTAAAAAAATTCATAAAGCCACAGCTGGGTATAAATAAAGTATTTTGTTTATTATTCTTTAATAAGAAAATGTTTTAAAGCTGTTCAAGTTTAACACCCTTATTACTTTAGCTAGAATATTTCTTAAAATTAATTCAATAACTATAAACAAGTTAATTTTCAATTAGAGCAGCAAGATCCAAACTTCTATTTATTTTTTATGTATTATATTGTTTCTTCATACCTTATTAGTTGACGTTTCGGTTTTTGTTTTTTTTTCAAACACTTATGTTCATACTATAATTAAAGTCAGTTAAATGAAAATTTATATTTTTTTATCATTAGCTCTACTTGTCTATTCTAAAAATGTTCGTTTTATCTTTTATCTTAGTCATAAAAGGTCTTTCGAGAAAAAAGCCCGAAACGTCAAAATGTTGCTACCCTGATTGAAATTTATTTAAATAAATAAAAAGAAAACATCCCTCAACATTGGAAAAAATATTAATAATTTAAAATGTTCTAATATATTATTTTGTCGAAACTAAAAAATAATACTTTTGAGTATAAGAGACGTCAACAACGAGTATCGATATTTGTTTCAATAGCCTAAAGACAATCGATAGGCTTTTCAAAAGTGGGAACTATCGCCTACTCTATAATGAAGTAAAGAATACCGTGTGTTTGTTGTGATGATACAACCATTTTTGTTTATTGTTGACTAATTGTAAAGTAAATGATAAGCCATATTGCAACGATTTACGGTGTTAAAAACGCAAAAATGATGCAAAACTTCGATATTTAGGAAATAAAAAAATAAAGAAATGTTAAAAAATCATTGGAAGTATTTTTAAATTGAAAAGATTAGAATTATTTCCTATTTCTGTTCTGTTTTATTGTAATTTCCAACTATAAGTAACCCTGTAATTGACTTAACATTAAAAAAATAAAATAATATATTCTTCGGATTTATGAGATTTTTGTAGACGAAAATAAAGGATAAACCGTTAAACCAAATAAACTTTTTTCTTGTTAGCTTTTCTATTCTGAGCAAAACATGAAATAAGAGAGTTAAAATTTAAGTTATTTTCAAAAATATGTCAAAAATAAAAAATTATCATACCCAGATTCTGGTAGCTCACCTAATTTTAATAATTGATATGTCAAGAATAAATATTACTTGATAATTGTGGCGCGTCGCCTCGGACAGAGAATACTGGATCGCAGAGCTTGATCGATTGCTTTAATAAATTATTCACCATGTGTAATCAGCAATAATTTACTCTAACTCCATATCTCAGGTCTATAATTAACACTAAATGTGTCTTGCTCGATGTTCCGTCACTTTTAACTGCATATAGACATGAGAAAGAAATTTCATTCAATGTTCAACCGTTGATCAATTTTCAGGCTTGACTTCAAATTTCGATAGAACTCAAAAATTGTGTAGCATTTATTGATACATTAATGTGAAATACATTAGAACCTCGATTAACCGCGCTTTAACTAACCGAACATTCTTCTTATCCTACCCTAAATTAAACGAAAAACTAAAATTGACATATATATCTGACAAACACAATCGTAAGTAACGGACCTACAACAAGAAGATGATATCCTTAATGATACCACGATTTCGCAGTGTAGTTGTTAAAAAGCGAGGTTTAGTTAAAATTAAAAACCCTGTTAAGGACTTTTCATAAATGTTTTTAATTTATCATAAATTTTGAAATTTTCAAAAATAAGTACCTTTGAACACTTGGTATTTGTGAACTCAAAATATTGTTTAAATATTATATTTATTACGAAAATATGTGGACTATAATTTTATTTTCTCATCTGTTTTGAAGATAATCTCTTCTATTACTATTTATCCGTATAGTTCATATTTTCGCTTATCAAAGATTTATTGTAAAGTAACTTGTGGCTTTATTAATATCCCTGTTTATTATTGTAAATGTTTAAGTGTTGACTACACACGAACATGATCCTCATAGTACAAGAGCCCAAGAGGAGAAAAAAGGCAGTTATCTCCCCCCAATATTTTATTACTTTAATGAAAAATGTGTATAATTACTAGTCAAAATTGATGAGTCTGTCAAGTATAGGTAGGGGGAATAAAAAATGGCGGCTGTTTCAAAGCGATAAAAAAAACTAATTTTTCATTCGGAGCTCTATATCTTAAAAAGTAGGAACAATACAGGAAAACCACAGAGAACGTCATTTAAAGAAGAGTAAATTTGCTAAAATATGAGCTCTAATAGAGTTATTTACGTTAAATGGTTTTTGAGATATAGCTTTCTAAAAAACAACATTTCATAAAAATGTTGTATGGGACGTACTGAAAGATCAATAGTTATACAAATATAAATCAATTTATTTTAGCAAATATCATGAAAACTACTATTCCTACGAAGGTAAAGATCAGTAACTTCTTTACAGTTCATTAAACTAGCTTTAATTTTAGTGTTGATAGACATATGTACGTCACATAGTTCCTGAGATATAGATTTCTCAAAATAAATTAACTAACTACTAATCTTTCAGTAGATTTTTAAGAAATTTTGCTTATCAAAAAACTGTATCTTGAGAACTAACGTAAATAGCTCTTTTAGGGCTAATATTTCAGCAAATTTACTCTTCTTTAAATAATATTCTCTTAGATTTTCTAGTGTTGTTGGTAGTTTTTAAGATATAGAGCTCCGAATGAAAACTTAATGTTTTTTTAAGGTTTTGAAACAGCCGCCATTTTTTATTCTCTCTACCTATATATACTTGGAAGAGTCATCAATTTTGACTAGTAATTATACCTAGTTTTCTTTAAAGTAATCAAAAATTGGGGTGAGATAACTGCCTTTTTTTCTTCCCGGCTCTTGTACTATTATACCAGACTAAAACCGCGAGGAACAATGCATGACGCACATTCTGAAAGCAACAAAACTGAATTGATATTTTTCAGTTCCACTCCAAAAGATAGTGCTGTTAGCAACACACATTCTAAAATATACAACATGGGAAACTGTCATACAATCATGGCTCTATCTATTTAAATTCCTGGAAATCAACCAAGTAGAATAGTATAGGACCATACCTCTCCAACTCCCTCCTGAGAATTCCTACCTTTCTCCATCTGTTGACAATCCGAGTAAATATTCCAACTTTGTTGAAAGTTATGAATCAGTCTCACTCAGGCTCTAGAGCTTAGAAGAGAAGTCGAAGGACACTCTACGAGAAAAGTTGCATGTATCAGTCATTAAATAAAAGCAGTGCATATTATGTCTAAGTTTGTGTTCTTCATGTTAACCAATTCTATAAAACGCTTTGACTCTTTACCCACTATTTAAATTATATATTTTGAATAATTTATTTATTTATTTTATTTTTTTTTTCAAAACCCCTTCAAAATTTTAATGGCGTATTTATAAACAATGAACTTTCTCCTTTTTCTGTAGAACATCTACATTCTAAGGAGTCTTTTGGAGTGTATTATTTTTGTTGTCAGAATTTATAAAAGTGTATAATGTGTTGGGTCCCACATTATTTCTGAATTTAAGAATAATTTATAATTATATAAAGCGTTGTTAATGCGTATATTTTAAATAAAGTTACAGGAGTAAAGATTAAGGTTCACTTGACCACAAAGAATTTTACGGCCCCTTTCACACGCTAGTTACCAATAGACCAAAAAAAAAAAATAAGACACCAAGTTACCAAATGGAAAAAAAAACAAAAAAAAAAACAGTCCAGTTTTCTACCTGAAGTCGTGTTAAAAAAGAACGTTTCCACACTAAATTGATTTGTACCATACAGTTTGTTTTTGTGCCTTTGACACTCTGTTTTGTTTATTTTCCACCAGATCGAAGGAGCGTAATTGCCACTTCTTCTAGAGCGGCTCTGTTCTCTTGGCTCAATGTTCATAGAAATAAACCAAATGAAACAATTCAACTACATATAAGATATTTTTTTAAGGAATCAATTGGAATTTTTATACATGTAACTATTAAGGTCGTCCAATGACCAGTGGTTGGATACCTTAGAGGAAAGCGAATATGAATGAAATAAACATAAATTTCTTATATTTTTGTATTCTTAGTTGTTTTTTTTTTCGTCTAGGGCATCTTATATAGTAGTATAATAGCATCCCCTGTCTAAGCCAGTAAAAAGGAGATAGAAAAGGATTTCAAGAGAAAATTTTGAATTTGAAGTTCTGGAAATTATCTTGTTTATGTTTTTAATAGTACTAGTTACGAAGTTTAAATCCGAAATCAGCATTTTAAAAACTTTTTATTTTATTTGTAAGAACTGTAGATATTTCATATTTCATATAACATAATATAGTACATATTTCGCCGTCCAAAAGGGTTAAAAGCATAAATAAGCAAATTTTCAGAATTTATTCTTCTTACGGCTTTCTCTCTAGATTGCAAGATCGATTATTTTTATATTCATCATCAAAGTTACGCAAAATCAATAATAATTTTCGTAACTTTTGTAGTATTTCCTTGCTCATTTTTTTTTCTATTCTACAACTAAACAGTTGGAAAATTTTTAAAACCACGAAAACCAATTTAATCGTTAACACCATATTAGAGGAAAAGCTAATGAAAATTGTGAAAATTTTCTTACTAATTTTCCTGAAAAATATGTGAACTTATGACAGTTTGGTTCCTAGAAAAGTCTTACTATAAAAAAAAAAAATAAATAATGAACCCCGGGTTAGAATCATATTCAATGTTATACTTCAAAATCATTTCTTAATATTCTATTTGCTTACCCCTGTCGAACAGATCCGCTACCTTGGAACAAACGATAAACCTGGAATCCTCACACCAGACTGAAAAGACAGGAAACTGCACGTCGATTTCGACTATTACAGCACTTACTAGACAAACGGTCTAAACTTCCAACACACAAAAGACTGATCTACATGACTGTAATAAGGCCAATATGGACATATGGAGTTGAGCTTTGGGGCTCCACTAAACCTTCGAATTCCTCTCGTATTCAATCCTTACAATCCAAAATCGTCAATGCTCCTGACTTTGTCACAAATAAAATCATACATAAAGAACTTAATGTTCCCTATGTAACCGATCTAGCCCGAACCAGATATCACTCCTTCCATTATAAACTCTCTAACCACTCAAACCCCCTAGTTTCTAATCTTGCATCCTCTTCCATTCCTGACAATCCTCCGAGGCGTCTGAAAAGAAGATGGCCACGAGACCAGCTAATGTAAAATGTCATTAGAGTGCTACCAATGGGTAGTTTCTCTACACCCCTGTAACACTCCAATTTAACTTAGATCAGATTTACTAAATGTATTATAATGTACAGTTGTAAATAGCAATATATTAAAAAAAAAAAAGATTCTATTTGTAAACAGAGAACCTTTCTTAATTAGTATTTGTAAGTCGCTCCAGTAAGAAAAAATAACCCATATAGAGCTATGTCCTTGCGCTTTTTATCGCATGTGGTCCTCATGTTCACGCCGTGTAATTTTCGCATGCGTTAGGCTCACGTTCCATGGTGACTATGGTTGCAGCCACTAACTTCACGAAACCATGGCTTTGGACTTCGTAGCAGAACTGTCGTAATATTAGAATTTTCTTGAACGTAGTAATACTGTTAAATAACCTTTACCTTTTAACTCAACACTAATTTATAATAATAATATTTATATAATATATAACTAATAAACTTGCATGTTTCCTGTTTGTTATTTTTCTATTGTAATAGTTGTTTAGTGTTGATAGACATATGTACGTCACATAGTT
>NW_027113281.1:843886-849665 GCF_000696795.3 Halyomorpha halys | reverse complement strand
AAAAAAAAAAAAAAAAATAGTTGTTTTATTTTTCTTCTTCCAAGCTCCCATGGAAATGGGTCTACAGTGTTTGATATGTAAGGGTAACTATAATGGATTATATCTCTTGTACTGTATTTCAAATGCATTGTACGTGGAGGATGAGGAAAGAGATAGGCCTCAAAATTGGAAAATGGATTGAATTAGCTGCTTGATGATTGATGATGGAGCTCAAAATATTTCGTAATTTAGTTGTATTTTTTTTCTAAGCCCCATGAATCTAAAATATTTGGTATGTATTAGGTAGGTGAATATGTTTATCTCTCATTTGAGGTAAATTACTACGGTATAAAGTATTCAGTCAATGATTTAACATAAAAATAATTCATAAACATAATTATTAAAACACCTCGTAATAAAAACTCTTAACAGTCTAGGATAGTTTAAGTGTTGACTACACACGAACATGATCCTTATAGTACAAGAGCCCAAGAGGAGAAATAAGGCAGTTATCTCACCCCAATTTTGTATTACTTTAATGAAAACTAGGTATAATTATTAGTCAAAATTGATGAGTCTGCCAAGTCTAGGTAGGGGGAATAAAAAATGGCGGCTGTTTCAAAGCGATAACAAAAAAAACTAATTTTTCATTCGGAGCTCTCTATCTTAACAAGTAGGAACAACACAAGAAAACCAAAGAGAACGTCATTTAAAGAAGAGTAAATTTGCTAAAATATGAGCTCTAATAGAGTTATTTACGTTAAATGGTTTTCGAGTCAATGATTTAACATAAAAATAATTCATAAACGTAATTATTAAAACCACCTCGTAATAAAAACTCTTAACAGTCTACGAGAACAAAATTAGGTATAAAAATAACACAAGTCTGTTAAAAAATCATTTTATTCTAAATATCACTACAATTATGGGATTTAATGCATCGAATTTTCGAAGCAACGGTCAGTTTCGACGTTCTGAAATCCCATCTATGTCTTGAATTGGACCAATACTATCAGGTATGTCAGAGTATTGCGTATGTACTGGAAATAATAACCATATTATATTAAATAAAATGATGTGAATAGGGATATAAAATATTGATAATTCCATATTACAAATACTACAACATAAAATATTACAGATAAGTCTCTTTAGATAATAATATGAACATAAATAAACCACCTATAAAGACTTACTTATCTAGATCTAATGGGGTTATAGTTTATTGGATAGAATTCATAGGATGAATTTACATAAGTAGTGCCGTGACATAGATGTTAATTTAAAATTCGTAGATGGGATATCTCAAATAATAGAATTTGAAGTTTGAAACGGTGTTCTTTAAGGCTGTTGTAAAATTTAATTAATTTTCATGATAACATACATTGTTAATATTCTTGTTTAGTAATATAAATGTTAAAATGAATAGTCATATTTAAATAAAAATTGTTGCGATTCACGAATAGCAATAAAATTCTAAACCCTACACAAAGCAACAAAAGGGAATCGTACTTTTCTTTATAAAAACCCTTCCAAGAATGATTGTGTCCCTTCCGTAAAGTTAGTGTTGCTTGCATCGCGCGTCCTATAACATAGAGCATGAGAAACTGTCTCACAAGCCTTGATTCTGTCTAATACAAGTTCCTGAACACCTCACCACGTAGACACTCCTCTAGTTCTAACCTATCCCCCCACCTCTAATAATTGGAATAAATATCTCATTATGTGAGAGATAACACCAATCTGATTTTGGGTATGATGCTAGATTCTAGAGTAGCAGCCGAATAGTGCTGTCGAAAGACATTTTTGGAAACAAGTTGTATATAGTAGTCAGTAGTTGTATATTTATGTCTTAGTGTCTGTCTCTCGTCATATAAATTAAATAAAGTATATCTTCCCCAGAGATAAGAAAAAAATAGCTATTGGTTTCAACTATAGTTAATCTTTTCCCATCTGTTATATCCCACCTCACTTCTGTTGTAGTTATGTAACTTAACATGGTAAGTATAAACAAATACCTCATTACATTAATTTTATTATATTACCAATGCTTCCTTTCTGTTTACACGACAAACACGGTTGGATTAATGAAACACGACGTACGACAGTCGGGGGTTGAGATTCGGTATCCCATGGTGTTGGAGAAAGACGGAACAAATACAGCGGAGTACAAATAAGCCAGCACTTATTCTATACCATTTCAAGGATTGTTTTCTTTTTTAATTTAAATGTTATCCATTTTTTTTTCATAATTTCTCTTTTCGCTTAGTTATAAAATGCTTCGTATTCTATAAGATATTCAATAGCCTGTATCAATGCTCCCTTTTCTACAACATCTCTTTATCAAACATACAAAATAACTATAGAGCACACTTCATAACTATTGAAAAAAAAAAAAATAGAAAGAGACACTACAAGAGAAAATGAACTGAATTTCAATCCTTATTTTCCTCAAAACAGAAATTAGATCATTAGGACTCGCTTCTCGAACAAAGACATACGCCACACTTTCAATATTTTTTATGAAACACAGATTGTTTTAATTTAAAAAAAAAAAAAAATCAGATGTAAAAGGAGATCCAATAAATTGAAATTTGTTTACTTTTAAAGTAACAGGTAATGTATAAAATTGTCAGTTATTCCGTCTCAATCATTGAAGGAATTTTTTGAGAAACAGGGACAAAACAACATTTTGGAGAAACAGTTTGTTCAGAAAAGTATAAAATTTCACTTGAACCAATTTATCGTTTTAAAACTTTTTTTTCTCTCTGCCGTTGACACATGTGTGCTCGCAGTTGATAATAACTCTTTAGTTGCATCCCAAAACTCTCCAATCCCACATCACAACTTTCGAAGAATGGTTTCGTAATTAGAGGATTAATTAAACCCCAATAAATCATCTTTACCCTTCGTCGTAAAACTACCGAGTGCTCTATAGTATCCTTCAACAACAGGGTTATACATGAAGTTGTGTGAAATGTAAGATGTTTTAAGTAAAGGATTGTGAGCAGCCCTATTTAAAGTCATGTAAATGCACAAGAGCTCCTAGCGGATTTTCTGAGCAACTTGTTTAGTAACCTTTCCCAACATGCCAAAATTGAGTGAAAAGTGGGAGTTGTATAAAAGTTTGGCTACTGAGTCTCTTGTTGATCTTCTGAGGAAGAAAATCAAGGTGAGCTAATTGACAACTGTCATTACATTTTTATTATGATTGTCATCCATTGCTTTATTAATTATACAAACATCCAAAACAATACTAACACAATTAAAAACAAGCAAGTAAGTAACCTAACACGACTACAAATAAAATGGTGGAGAGCTCAGCTGGTCTGTTGCGTGACGTCATTCTCCATTTAACGGACCTATTAACAGACTCTCAACCATGTTACATGTTATATCGTTTTATCATGGTAAAAGAAGGAAATATTTCTCTATTTAACATGAGTTTTTACATTTAAAACGTTAAACTAAAGATCATGAATACCCTTAATGTTGCTGTTCCCCCTGTCAAACATATCCGCTACCTTGGACTACATCTGGACAAACGAATAATCTGGAAACGTCACAAAAAACTGAAAAGGCAGGAAACTGCACGTCGATTTCGACTATTGCAGCACTTAGTATAAAAACGGTCTAAATATCCAATTTATAATAAAAGATTGATTTACATGACTGTAATTAGGCCAATCTGGGCATACGGAGTTGAGCTTTGGGGCTCCACTAAACCTTCGAATTCCTCTCGTATTCAATCCTTGTAATCCAAAATCATTTGTAAAACACTCAATGCTCCTTACTTTGTCACAAATAAAATCATACATAAAGACCTTAATGTTCCATATGTAACCGATCTATCCCGAACCAGATATCATTTCTAACCTTGCTTCCTCTTCCATTCCTGACAATCCTCCGAGGCGCCTGAAGAGAAGATGGCCACGGGAACTGCTAATATAAAAACTTCATTAGAGTACTACCAATGGGTAGTTTCTCTACACGCCTGTATCACTCAATAATAACTTACATTAAATTTACTAAATGTATAATTAAGTTGTAAATTCTAATAAAAGTAAAACAAAAAAAAATCTCCCATATCATCCTATTTTATTTACAAAATAACTGGTTCAAACATTTTTTTTTTTTAACATTCAGCTTTTATTGGTGGATAAATACATCCAAAAAACAAAGTGATTTACCACAATAATTTCATACAAATTAGAAGTTTGTTTAGTCAACATATGTTAATTTGTCATGACCATGGCAGGTATGAGCTCAAGTAAATACTTTTTCAGCTTCAACCGGGAAGATCTGTAATTTCTTTTTAGCTTTTCTCTTCTCTATTTCTCTGCTCAGTTAGACTGCCAAGATAGCTATCAAGAAGTACATATTATCGTAATTGTAATTTTGGTATCATTAATGTTAACTAGACATTAGTTTCAAGATGTAATTGTAAATCTAGGACTTCTTTAGAGATCTAAACAAAAAAAATCTGGTTACTTACACTCACAAACGCATGTCTGCTGCATCCCATTAAACCTCCTACCCTTACTATTGGTTGGTGCAAACCGAAAGTATTCAAGAGAAGAACTAACTGAAAAAAAAATGTATTAAATCAATAAACTTAAACGTGTAGGAAAAATTAATAATTGGAGAATAATAAGTACTTGATTCAAATTTTCCTCGTCCAGGTGCGAAAATTTTTGATCAAATATAACAAAATAAAAATTTCTTCCCACCTAAAAAAAAAACTGATTAAGCTGATGAAGTACTATAAATATAACTTATAGATTTATTCTAATTATCCAATAAAATAAATGAAAATGAGCCCGAAGTATTAAGGTACTGTCTAACTCCTTTCTGGCCTGGATCAATTGTTCCTAAAATCGGTAGTGGACTTGTGTAGTCGGTAAGTCGGTAAAACATAGTCGTCTAATGTTCATATGACTGCTATAATTTAATAATAACACATACTACAAAAACAGATTTGGTTTTATTCTTTTTATACTGCGATATCTCAATAGATTGTACCAAAACTAGTAAGGTCGTCAAACAGTAACCACAGTTCCTGGTACAATCTATGTAAAATACAAATTACTATCATTATTTCTTTTTTGTTTTAGGAGATATGCCTCTATTCAAGCAAAGCATTTATATGTCAAAGATTGGTTTTTGTCGTATGTGAGTTGTTTTCAGTGTATATTAGGTTAGACTAAACGCGAAGTATAGACCTACCTCTATGCGATATTGGTGATGGAGTCAGGAAGAAAACAAAATGATATTTAGTATATACAGCATAAGTAATAAATAAACGTTAATACTTTTTAAGATGAAATGAACCTCCTTTGTAGTTCTTTCAGCACTCTCAAAGAGAAAAAAGAACACTAACGATTGGGTAATGATCATCCATCCCATCTGCCACTCAATAATGCCCTCAGGTTCTAAGAGAGAGGTGAAGAAGGCGTAGCAGTTGATGATGAAGCCGAGGAAGGTGGTCATGCCGATGGACGCCATGACCAGCCCGATCGAGTAGCCTGTGGCAGAAACGAGCTCGCTGAGGAGCAGCCAGCACTTCCTCAACCTCTCCACCTCGACCTCCAGCCCCTTCTGGAGTACAAAGTACAACCATAGCATCAAAAAGTAAAAAAAAAAAATATCTTACTTTAAAATACATTTCTTTGCTAACTTATAAAATATATTTGAAACTATTAAAATTTAGCTTATGATCTCTTATCTTTTCAAATACTTTTCAGCGTGGTACCACAGAGGAAGATAATACAAGGGTAAAATGGGTGATAGGTGGAACTAA
>NW_027113281.1:795778-837661 GCF_000696795.3 Halyomorpha halys | reverse complement strand
CGGCTTCATCTCCGCAACTAGAACTGTTACTCTGCCTCACATTCTCTCACCTAGACCTCCTCTACCTAGTCAGTGTCCAGGGCTCATCCCCTGGCACGGCCTTCCTTTCTAAATATTATGGATACGCCTTGTCGTGGGCCTTCTGTTAAGAGACATCAGGCTGGAGAAATCGCCTAAGACCGACACAACCCCGACAACGGTTTTTTCTAATTTACGATTTAATTTTGTGTAAAAAAGTCTCTTTAGCCAGATTAAATAATAGCCAACATTAAATTTCTAGACTCGCTAAAATATCAAACCAATCCACCTTTAGACCTTGCAATCAGCGCCTTCACAGAGTGGTGGCAACAGGAACAACTATTAACACTTGCTTAGTGTCACTTGTCATATTGCAAATAGTTTTTAGTCTTTAATCCATAAATTGATGTGCCTCAGTTTCATTTCACAAATTAACTCATGTTATTAACAACACAAAATTCTAATTTCATGAAATGTATTAGAATGAAACCCAGTTTCAGGAAAAAGCACCACTTCTGAATCCAGTATTTTTGGTATATGTAGTTTCAAATAGAGACTTTGAAAAAAAACTTAAGTAATGTATGAAATTTCGACATAACAGTCATATACTTGGATAAGCTATTCATATATTTATATATAGAATATAAACTTATGAATGTGCACATGAAGAAAATTAAGAATGATGAGAAAGAAGAAAGAAGGTTGTATTGATCAAAATTTAATTGGAAAAAAAAATTGTTTTGTTTGGACACCCACCGTTTTTTGAGATGCCATAAGGAAATCTTCCACATATTCTCAATACTAGAAGTATTGGTCTAACATGATCTAAAAATGTATTGGGGATGTATTCACCACTTGAGTCTTCCCTTTCGACAGAGGCAGTTTCAGTCCGAGCCTGGTAAAGAAATGATACATTAAATCGATTACAATTACAAAACTTAAAATCGTTTAAATTTATCATAATAATACACATACACAGGGTGTTCAAAGCACACTCTAGAAAGATTAAGACATTTCTTCTGACTTCTCTGGCATAAAAAAAAGTCTCTATTGACTCATTTTCAGTTTTGTCGCAGAAGAGCTTACATTAAAAATTAAGGACTGATTCATTACTATCTTCATTAGTAGGAAATTATCTTGTAAAAAGGCTTAATATGTTAAAAAAAAAATTGTTTAGTTAAATTTTGTAGTCATAACATTTTTAGAGGGAGCCCTTCAACTGATACCCTCATTATGGAGTTTTGGAAATTTCAAACTAAACCTTGGAAGGTTTTGGTGAATAAATTTTCTTTTATCACACATATGAAATCGTTTTAAATTAAATTTTCCATGATAATCATTCACTGAATATATCCATTTCCACAGGAAATTCTAGAAGAAGAAAAGGAAGAGATTGAAAAGCTTATTAAACTACCAAAAGAAGCCTCATTTATCATAAATATGGCCTACCAGGTTTTAGTTTGAAATTTTCAAAATTCAAAAGCAAGGAATTTTAATCACCTAGTATATCACAGACCCAGAACATTTATATAATAGGGAAGAATCAATACTATTAGACAGGGATAGGCTGTCATTTCTATTTAACAGTTATTTAGGTTAAAAAATTACAACGATACCAAGAGCTTGTTTCCTTCCTTACATGTTTAAAGTAAATATCATAGTCGAAACTTACAATGGCATCAATATTTTTAATTCTTAAACTTAGTTGCTAAGTATGGATGCATAAATAAGGGCTCCATTGGTTTACATTTTAACTGCTTACCTGGACTGCCAGCTTAGCAGACTAAGACAACAGTCATACATATGACAGTAAAATAAGTTAGTAAATAATAGTTTTATTTCAATGTTATTGTAGGAGTTTCTTAAGATAAAGATTTTATCTACCTTTGCTACAATATTCAAAATACTTGGCATCACCTACAACCAGAGTTATTTCAGATGCAAGAAGCATTTCTTAAATTTAAAGATATGTTGATTAAAATATGGTGGAAGCTCTGAGAATTCTATATTTATTTATTCTAATTAAAAATCATGAATTAAATGTTGCATCTGACTAATTTGCCATGAAATGTGGTACTGAGATGCTCCAGGTTTGCCCCTATTTGGATATAAAAAGTGTTTTTGTTTCTTTAATATACAATTCTAATTATTAATACAAAATAATAATGTTTAATTACGAAGATATATTTTGAACAAAACTTGATGCAGCTAAATCAAACATCGTGCCAAATATTTTTATTTATTCAGAAAATAAACTCTTTACATTTACTTTAGTCAAATTTAATAAATAAAAAACTTCAGAAATTTAAAAATTCGAGTTAATCTTTGTTGATCTTGTTTGGTAGCAATGAACAATGAGATAGATTAGATTAATAAAAAAAAAAAAAATGTGATTTTACATAAAACATAAACATTATTACATATCTGCTTCCACAACTATTTATGTACTCCTTCACTACTTGTTTCTTCTTAATGACTGAATCGAAATGTTCAATAAATACTAATGAATTACAATTAAAGTATTCAATAACTATAACTTTAAAAAAATGTTTAATAATACTTCTTCACACAAATTTATAAATTGGTAAGATCTTGAAAAATTTTTATTTAACCCGCAAATATACCTCTTATATTTAAAGTTGTTGAAGTAAAAAACAATAAAAGTCCAAAAATAAATCATAAATAATTAATTATTTTTGAAGAGATAATGCTACAAGTGTTATGACCTGCAAGGTTGACCTCATTTCAGTTGCCTTAACTTTTTTCCTTTCCTTCCTTCAAAGTAACTTCCAATAGAAATGACAAAATTATTATTCACTGTCCAATAAAGTTACCTTCTTGCTCTGGTGATTTTGCTTTCCAATTAGTGGCCTGACATAAGCAAATAATTACTTACCAAATAGGAATATCCAATGGATGGATTTCATGAATACGGAGTGTTAATTTAATAATCTGGCACCCAAATATTATTGCCATAAAATTAAATTTAATTTTGTTACTTGTGATGAATGTTTATGTGATAAAATAGTTTAATTTTATTTACTATATGGAATACATAAGAGAAAGTATTGAGATCATGAAGAATTTTGATGGAAATACAGGTTTTGAGGTAATTTTTTTAGAAAAAAAATTATATATAACATACATATAACAAGAAGGTAATGTAGAATGATAAAAAACACACAAATAAAACATGATCTAACACGATTGGAGTGTTAGTGACAGGCGTATTCACAGTGTGTTTTTCCTTTACAAAGTAAATAAAATGTTTTACAGAAAAAAATTTCAAAAGTGTTTGGATTTTTTGAAGTATATTTATGAAAACATTTTTTCAAAGCAAAACTATCTGGTTACAGTAGCCAGGGCTGCTGATATATTTTACAAACAAACAATTTTCTACTTTCAGCACTGGGCTATATTTGCTACTTCTGCTACATGGTTAATCTAGCCCTGCTATCTTCCAAATCAATACATCTGAAAACTACATATCTTACAATAGACTATAATAACAGAATTATTATACTGTGAATTGTACAAATTTTCATAAATTTAAATAACAATGTTTTATTTAACAGCAGGAGTTCTACAAAGTTCCAATTTCAACAGGAATAGCTTTGATTTTTCAAGTATTCAGTCTGTTTCTTCAGAATCTTCAAGAATATTTTCAAATGAAAAGGGTTGGAAAGGATGTCCAAGGCCAGCATAAAATTTGCTCATAAATTCCACCCTAAAATATAATTTAAAAAAAAAATTATTTTTTAATAAATTACAGTTTCAAATGGATTTGGATTTTAAATATTGTTATAAAAAGAAAAGAGATAATCTATTAATAAAAATTAATAATAAAGTTTGAATTAAGAATCATTTACAATTTTTAAATAAGTCCTTTAAATATAGAATTATTAGAGATAGTAATCAGCATACTAATGCATTGTGTTGACAGATAACATGTAGAATGAATATTTAGTAATTTTAAATTATAAATTTAAATATTTGAATATTAGATAACTAAGACAATTTTTGTAAAGACACCAGAACAATGCATTCTATATAAAACAAATGCCAATCGTCATGTACTTGGTATTGGTGGTACACACAAACAATACGAATTTATAAAACATTTACTTCACTTATATGAAGTAAATTAAGTTTTTAAAGACTCAAAAACTAAATTTACTTCACTTATATGAAGTAAATTAAGTTTTTAAAGAGTCAAAAACTAATATAAATTATTTTTAAATGTAAAAAGAGACAGCAAAATGGTAATAAAAAACTTTCATTCGTTAGAACTATTTAGTCAATCCCAGGCACTGAAGGCGGAACAGCAGTCAGTCTTTTCAATGAATTCAAAACAACAAGATGTTTATAAATCTGATCACAAAAAGTTGATTTATTTCAAGAATATAATGAAAGTGTTTTTGTTAATTTATAAAAATTATAATCAGTCAGAGATAATAATTTTGACAGTAGAAATAAACAGTAAAATGATTAATTAAATTTAGATATAAATCATGAACCAATAAATACAGTAACACTCAAACTAAAGTATTTAAAGATAATTCAAGTGAAGTAGTGAAATGGAAAATTATTTTTGAGAAGAAAATCATCTCAACAAATATGAAATTGAAATGAAATACCTACAAACAGGTATACTATGACATTTATAAAAATAATTATATTTTGTTGAAAGGAATATGGTCCGGGTGCGGTCAAGAAAAACTCAAATAGTAGAAATATACTATTTTAATGAGCCAACGTTTCGCCCCACGTTGCAGGGCTTCTTCAGGGCTATTTTGACGGCAGTCAAAACTAAAATGGATTCTTGACCGCACCCGGACCATATTCCTTTCATCTTTACACACGGTCAATCAATAATCTTCCAATTATATTTTGTTATTTAATATTTAATTTAGATTTATGTTTTATCATTAAAATTTTAATTTTCTTTTTTTTATCTATAAAATTAATTTTCTTATATAAATAAACAATGTTTTCTTCTATATTTCCAATACTCTTGGAAGAAATTAGCAATAAAGCTAAATTATTAAAATTAAAAATGTTTAAAAGATAAAGATTTCACAATTTGATCAATATTTAATAAGGATAAATTATGTAAGGAACATTTAAATGTTTTTTATACATTTTTAGTTACAAAAACATCCTTTCAATCAAGTCAGTACTGCATTTACTTTTAACTGTGACATTGACCCAGTTATGTATTAAAACCAATGTAATATAAAAAATATATTGATAATTAAATTTTGTCAAGTTCTTAAATCATTTTCTATTTATAAAATACATTTTAACACCCCTAATAATTCAATTAAAAAGAATTATACCTTTAAATAGTAAATAATTATGAAATTAAGACTATACAATAAAAATTTTAAAACCTATCTAATTTTATCTACTTAACAATCCTTTTAAAATATCTAATTACTAAATTAGTAGAACCCACTTAGCAACATATAGTAACTTTTTTATTTTTTGTGAAACTGCAAGACAAATAAAAAATACTAAATACTATAGCAGAAACAATGTCAGAAAAAAAATAGCAGTATACATAACAGCTGCATAGTGAGTGTAATAGAGTATCATCTTACAATTTCATTGATCAAAATATTACCAATGGAGCCTTAGAGTATGAAGAAATGCTGACAGTCCTTCCATCAGTACAAGGATGGTTATTGTAAAAAATGCCCAAATAGCAAATATGATATATAAGGTTATTCCACCAAAATAGTCACCATGACCAAAACCAAGCGTGAGTACTCGGTTCCATAATACATCAGAAAGTTCTAAAACAGAGACCAATGAAACTGATAAATAGATAAATTATTGAAATATGGCAAATGTACTTCAAAATATATCTTAAATATCAAGTATTCAAATTGAATTTATTTATAAGAAAGCATTCTGCATTCTAATCCCCACACACATGCCAATACACAAACTCACACAATTGTAAAGTAATGTGAGCAAATAATATTTAGCAGGAGCTTGTCCCGCCATTTTGTATTATTACAGTCTTCTTAATGCTCAAATCGATTCATCTTTCTTTGAGATAAATATTTCACACAATGTTTAATACATACAACTTAGAGATTTTTATTCCTATATCATAAGTAGTCTCGTTTTGTATCCATGAATAGCAGTATTAATAGACTTTTGAATTCTAGATGGTAAGTTTCAGGGCATTAGACTTGGGTCGAGAGTTTTAGGACAGAAAAACTAAAAGTAGATTCTGTCTGCTCTTCATATTGTTTTTATCTCTTTTTTTTTTTTCTTCAAGACGTCGAAGACCTCAGAATCTTTTCTACATACTGAAACATAATTTTTCTAATATCTTGTACAATGGAGATTCAATAATTCTAAATTCAGTGATGTCAAAGTTCACTTAATCTGAAACCGAAATTAGGATTTATGTTTTGGAGTAAAAGTACTAAAGTAACAATAAAAATATAGTGATACTATATTTCCTGTGATAGAATATATTCCTGAAAATTGATCTGCTGATCTGCTAATCTCTCTTGGCCATGATTATCGAATACAACCACTCAGGCACCTTAATTTCATTAGTGTCCTCACAGCCCATAATATTTCAGTTCTCTTACATGTGCAATATTGCCTTTGTCTTCCTCCTATTTTTGAACAACTTATACAATTGCAAGAGAAGCAGATGTACATCTTAAAATCTATAAGAACAAGGCTGCTTGTATCTTTCAGGATATTAAAATTTTTATATCCAGTTCCAGTCATTACAGGTTCAAAATATTCATGTATTTCTTTAAACATTCATGACATTTAAACAAATAAATATTATACACTGAAACTTCCTTTAAGTGGACATCACTAGGGAATAATAGTTCGTCCACTTACTAAGAGTTTCAGATTATGAAAAAAAAAAAAGGTTTTAGAAATTCACAAATCTGAAACTGCATAAAAAGATAGTTTAATTTTGAAAATTAAATAAAATATGTATAGAATTTTGGCGGCTCAAAGTTTTGTGTATAATTTGTATCAAATATAAAGTCCAGTCAACAGCCTTTAAATCTTTTTAATTCAAATTGCACTAGCTTTTGGGTGACTTCCAGTTTCTTTCCTCTTACCAAAGATGCACTAATCAGAATATTGACCATCCTCGTTGACAAAATCACTTTACACCAACTTGTCAATTTGAAAACCATCTATTTATTAGAAGATGCAGTTAATAATAGTTGAAAACAATGCTATGAGGATGGTATAGTGGCAATTAAAACTGTTTGTTTATGGGAGATGTCCACTTGACAGATGTGTCGATCAAGGGAAGTTCTATTGTATAACAAAAACTATATATTTAAAAAAAAAATCCTTTTGTTGAATTATAACCATTCATACTTACGAGAATGAGCCAAAGATAATGCCCACAGTCTGAGGTATGAAGCGGTATGTGAAACTGTACTGAGCACATACTCTATGGTATGTATAACCTGATGAATAAAAATCTCACTGGCTGGTTCCTCTTCATACTCTTCTTCTGCACCATCTTCAAACACACCAGCAACAGCTCCATTCATTGCTTGCATTTCACAGCCAACATCTCCATTTGAACTCTACATACATTTAGACAAAATCAAACCAAGTATCAAACAAATGAAAGTTCTATTTCAAACAAAAAACATTTCATAAACTGATGATGAATATGGATGACTTGAAAATTTATTAAGAATTAAAAATACTAGTTTTTATGCCAATCTTAGAGTTATTACCAAATGCAATCAAAATAGAACTCAGCAGTTCAGTAGTTATTAATGGATAAAGACACTGAATGAAAAATTAATGTAAATGAGACTTAAATTTTGTCTTGATCATTCAGATCATTATTCAAGTGTTCCATGTGCCATGTCACATTGGGAGTACTAGAGGTTTAATTGTGCATATGTCACTTCAAAATTAAAAAAATCTTCTCTCCATAACTTTCATAAACATAAGGGTTTTAAATAGATGTAAAATCTTTGTTCATATAAATGAAAAATAAACAAGAAAATAAAAGTACTTTTGCTATTACAAATTAAGTGAAATTATTATTTTTAGAATAAAGAGAATGTTTTAAAAGAACCTATCGTCTAATGCAAAAATAAGACATTACAAGGTCATAAAACCAGTAATTTTTTATACGGAATGGAGACAACATGTCACCCTAGCCTGGAAAAATTACTGAAAATAGAGAGAAGAATCCTGAGGAGAATCTATGGACCCAAGAAAACACAGGAAGGTTACAGATTAAGACCCAACCAGGAAATCTACAGGGAGATAACTGACCTGGAAACCGAAATAAGAATCAGAAAACTGAGATTCTATGGGTACATGATGAGAATAGACCAAAGAAGACTAAACAAGAAACTCTTTGACAGAATCCATGAATATAAGAGCGTAGGAGGATATGTGAAGCAAATGAGAGAGGAAACAAAGAAATTGAAAATAACAGAGGACTGCCTAGATAGAGAACAGTACGCAAAAAAATTAAAATAAATAAATGTTTTAGCGGCAAATAAAGAAAAACGGAAGGGTACAGCGTGGTCGGAAGAAAGGAAACAAAGGAACGCAGAAATGATGAGAAGATACTGAGAGAGAAGAAGAGAGAAAGTGAGAAGGAAAAAGTATTGATATTCGCGTGGTCTTGAAAGGCCGTTCCGTGAAAAAAAAAAATAATAAAGAGAATGTTTTATCTAGCATTATTTTGTATTTTATTATCACAAAAAACATCATATTTTTAAAAAAGAGATAGATGTTTCTAATAATTATGAATTTGTTTTATCAATTTATTAATAATAAATCAATATAATTGTATACATACCGCTGCAAGAGCAAGCTTTTTATTCTTGAAATATATAAGATAAAGGGGTTTTCCAAGAAGCATAATTGGAATACAAAGTAAAGCAACTCCCACCAGAGCTTTTTGGACAGCATCCTATAAAGTGAATGGATAAAAATAAAATCAATTTAATATAGAGCAACTAATGAAGCATGAATAAATTGCTTACCTGTCCACTATACATAAATGGGTCACAAACGAAAGTACTGTTAGACTGATCTCCGCTACTGTTGTTATCAGCTCCAGGTAAAGTAGGAGATTTCATTAACATCATGTTGATGAACATAATAAGAATTTGAGGAGCACAGTGAATGCCACGTAATGGGTCTAAAAAAGGAAAAAGAAAAAGTTTATAATAATCATCAATTATTTTATTATTTCCTACATAATTTTTTTCACATAATAATCATTAAGGGCAATAATAATAACTATTATGATGCAGCAATAATATCTTACTGGAGACAAGTCTTGAAACAACAAATATTTCAGAAAAGTGTAGGCTGTGCCAGCGTGTATATGAATGAATTTATTTAGAACTTAACTGGAGGTTGGAGAACTCGCTGTTCGCAAAGGATACCTAAAGAGACATGATAATGTTACAAAAGTCTATCACTAGTTGATTGGTCTGAAAAACAATTCGACATCCAATAATAAGTACTATCAAAAATATTATAAAAACCTCATCAAGAGTGAAGGGACTGAGGTGTATTTGTATTGGAATCAGTTGTTTGTAACAGATCATATAGTGACTTCTAATAGACCTGATATGTTGATTGATATTAATAAGAATATAGCTGAGATCATAGATATTTCTGTACTAGTGATACATAGTGAAAGCTACAAAAAAGTTGGGCTGGCATCAAACTACATTTAGAAGCAACAGTTCCTGAAGTGTGTCTATGGGTGCCCCAAGCCTGTACCAGGGGTGTATATTTTCTTAGCTTGATAAGGGTGGTGCAAAACGTTTTTAGCCCAAAAAGTTTGCTGTGGCAAAAAAGTTTAGGAACTTCAGTGTTAGAGGATAACTGAAGCTCTCAGAGTTATGCTGTGGAAGATGAAATAAAATGTGGAGAGATCCATAAATATCCAATGAATGTTTTTAAAAACTGACCAATAGTGTAAGAATTTAAACTCTCTTCAAGGAAAAAGAAAATTCAAAACAAGGGCAAGTGACTACTTCTGAGAATCCTGTAATATCTAAAATTTCTAATAAAGTATAAGTAAGATAGTCTCTAAACTAAGAACTAATATTACTATTTTTTTTATCAAATAGTTCAATAACTAATTTTTTTTTTTAAACTTACTGGTTTGATCATATTCTCCAGAATAAAGAAAGAACTTCAAAAACATTAGCATGACTAAGTAAAAAAACAAAGCCAACAGGAAAACTAGCTGTGGTAAAAATTCTAAAAGAATGTAGATTCTGTCTCCTCTGTGTCTGAAAAAAAATTGATAAATAGAAAACAATTATGAACTAAAAGTGGAGCTGTACACAAAAACTAGTAGTTTTACTAAAAATAATTTATAATTGATATAGATTGGAAATCAGTAATGGTCTAAGCGAAAAAAGATAAGATTTAGAAGCAAAAAGCAAGCTTAATTCTTTTGCCAACAATCTAAAAAGTGTGCTAAATGCCGTTATATTTAACAGTAATTATGATTGTGGCAATCAGCTCACTTTTTAGGTTGTTGGCAACAGCATTTAACTTGATTTTTACTCCTAACTTATTATTATTATTTTTTTTTTGCTTAGCCCATTGTTAATCTTTATTCTTCAATAATATTATATAGAGTATTATAATCAGAAATGTGAAATTAATTTCAATGGAGTATTAAATGAGCATCAATGATTAAACGGCAATAGATTTGGGTCTACTAATATATTAGCAGACATAGAATTTAGTTCAATTGCCTGTAACTTTGTTCAAAAATCTAATATCTCAAAACTCTTATTGTTGTTTGTGGTTAATTCTAATTACCCTAAAGTTGTATCAAAACTTTAGAATTTTAGGAAAGAAATTTAGGAAAATAAAGGGTTACAGAAATGGGAGCAATAAATTTTTACCATATTATTCTCATATGGCATATGAGTATATTTGACCAAAAACCTTAATTTTTTTTTTTTAAATAGCTCAGAGTGAGATCTTAAGAAAAAAGTATTAGTTAATTAAACTCGCTCCAATTTAGGTTAATTGGGTATAATTAGATAATAATCATAAAAGGTTTAACCAGAAAAAACTAGTATTCAATAGCCTTTTAATTATTATTTCTGTAAAAATTCTTTTCAGATTAAATCACTAATATTAAAATTTAACAAAAATTTAAATCTTTCATTCTAACTAATTATAATTTATCTTTCAACTGTATGATTTTGTTCTTATATTTTAAAGCACCCTTTCAAATTAAAGTCACTTAAAAATGACAGTAATTTTTTTTTTTTTTAAATATATTTAATTATTCAATACTAAAATAACAATATATAAAAGAGAGCACCTTACAGATGATTTGGTATACTCAGGAAGACTCCAAAAATCATATGTATTACACCAATGATAATAGATATCTTCATTTTGTATGTATTCAAAAAATTAATTTTGTTATAAGCAAGCTGAAAAATAAAATAAACATAATAATTCACCATGGGAACAACAAATATGTAAACAAATTTAATGTATACAACTTTTCTCTTTATATTAATTACCTGCCATACTGGATCAATTCCAAATGGATATGGCTTTGTACTATAGTCATCAGTCGATGGATTAAGAGTAAGCATGGTATTATCCAATACAGTCGATCGATCGTAGTTTTGTCTCCAACTAGATCCGAATAGGTTAACTGATTTAGAGAAAATATCATTGTAAACCAATCCAGTGTACATTGAGAACAGCCCCATCAACAGGATAATGTACCGTCCTCCAAAAAATATGTTCCAAATCTGTAATTGATAATTTTAAAATCCGACTTTCAAAGTGTCCCAGAAGAATATTTTCGCAATTATAAAATTTAAATTAATCAATATAATAAAAATTTAAGTCTAATAGGAGGCCTATAATAGACATCACAACATAAGTTTGGTGGGCATTTTTGCCATGCTTAGCCTGACGCAGTTATTCATGACATAACAATGGTCAAACTAGTTGATCATTTAAATCATCAATAGATGGCAGTATCAATCATTCTATTCAATTGTAGGGATGGGATATCCAAAAACAAATATCGATCATTTTTTATAAAATTAAAAAAAATAATAAAATTATAAATATATTATATTTTCTGAGTGGACAAAATTTATGATTCCTTTCATTATTTATTTTTGGATTCCTAAGGCCTCTGTGATACACCATGTGTAAAAATTATGCCAGTGCCAGTCAAGGGTAAACTTGTCTTTTGAAGTACTGCCAAACACTGAAATTTCTGTTGTTACAATGTTTTCAAATAGTTTTACTAAAACAGTTATTAGCTTTATTAACTTTATATTGATTCTGAAATTTAAATTATTCAAACCATAATATACTTAGTATATTAATGAGTATTGTGAGATCAGTTTTATTATCTACTCTATTTTTTATTTCATATAAACTATTATATTTTTATAAGATTATTTTATCGTCATTATAAGTCTGGTTATCAATAACAATCCCTTAGCTTCAAGGAAAGTAATATTTTTGTAAATATGAATATTTAATTTATTAATTATTTTTTGGAAATTTTCTGCCTCAATTCAACTTTTTTCTAAAGTTTTATATTAATTAAAACTGAATTATGACTACTTTTATTTAGTTTAAGGTCTCTTTATCTTATAATGATGAACCATGGAAGGAGAGCTAAAGAATTTTTAACCGTTCATAATATGAATAAAAGATTACCTCATTGTTAGACTTCTTTTTCATTAGTTTTTTTTCACAAATCACCATCCAAGCAGCAAAAAGAGATAAAATAAAACCATGCCCTATGTCTCCAAACATTACAGCAAAAAGGAATGGGAAGGTAATAATTGTATACAAAGCTGAAAAATTAACTCATTAAAACCTGAAGTTTTTAGAAATTGGGTTATTAAAAATTTTATATAATTTTGAAAATGTTCTTCTTTCTGAAGTAATATGTATAATTTATAAACAGAAATATAATAATAATAAAAGATATCTTTCATAAAATTGGAAAATAATTTACATTTTTATGAAGGTTTACAAAATAATAACATATAAATTGTTAAAAATGCAATCTGTGAAAAAAATTAGGATTCATGATCCTATAAATTGGATGACTTCATTGATGACCCAAATAGCCTGTACACTATCAGAATGTTTAGAATAGGGAATTACAAATGTAGGCATACCTTCAACTGATTTTTTATTTTCCTAAACAATCTATTCCATGATTCTATTCCTTTTTTAAGTTTTAGTTCACAGTTTAGTGAAACACAAAATAATCTTTTCACACATTACTCATGTTACACAATAATCTTTTGGAGCTTCAACCGCAACTTGGGAACGATATGGAGCCTGGGCATGAGAAGGGGGCTTCTGGTGAGGATGAAGGTTTTTGAGGATTCTCTCTAGGTTAATGTGGCCCTCATTTAAAAAAATTACATTCTTGATAAAACTGATGGAATATGGAAGTAATTGAGTGAAAATTAACTTATAATTAGGAAAAGTAAGTGAAGATGACAAAACAAATTTATAAATAAGTGGAACTTTAAATAAAGAAGATACATTTATAAATAATGAAATAAGATTAAAATATAAATTGATGGAAAATAGAGGAGATTATAATTATGAGCTTGTAAACAATAAAAAAGAAGATTATTTTTATGATACAATATATAGTAACAAAAAATTTAAATTAATAAATTAAATTAATAATTAACGAAGACAATAATAATAAATTAATAAACAATAATGAAGACACATGAGATGAATTAACAAATATAATGAATGGTAAGATAAATTGAGATGAGCAAGAAACAAATTTTTTTTAAAATGATATTTCATTTTATGAAAAAGAAATGGAAGATGGAAGGAATGGACTACAGGTTATGTATGAAATATGGATGAGAAATGGAAGATAGTAAAGAAGACATTGGATATGACTGGAAATAAAGTTAAAGCTTTCAAGAAGGATTAAGAAGTAAACTGGATTTATTTTATAAGATAAAGTATACTACTTCAAAATCTGATTCAGATTAAGATGGTATTGAGGTTATGGACATGAAGAGTGATTGTTCTTAAAGCTAAATCACGGGTATTTAATATGATCTCTCAGAGGCCAAGATACTGCATGTTAGAAACGTTCTAATGTTAGAAGGCAGGTAGGCTTGAGATTTAAGCAAGGATAGAGAAGCTAAGATTGAAAGGGGGAGGAGAGGAGCTAACCATAAGAACATCAGTCTTTCAACGTTACAACACTTAAGGAGATCAGACTCTCCAGATGATGTTAAGGAAAAAGTTACACTAGTGGAGGGCACCAGTTTCCTGATCTAGTGGATAACAAGAATGAGAGGAACCAGTCCTTAGAACTTGTGGGTGACAGGAGAAAGGAAGGAGGTTATGTTGTGGAATTTAGGGAGGGTTTTATAAACAAAAATAATGAGAATGTGTTTTCACCAATAGACGCCACAACAGACTGTTCTAGAGGCAAGGAATAACAAGCTATCCCATCCCAGAGCAGTGTCACTATCTACTGTTTTATTTTACAAACCACATAATAAAACCTATTTTCTACAACAGGTTATCTACCTTGTAGTTGGACTCTATCTCTATGTACTGGAAGGTGCAACTAAAAAATGATTGTTCGTGGAGATAGTATATAAGCCAAAACATAGAGCATTTTGTTTGTTGAATGAATTGATGGAATAATTTTGTCTTTAAATGTTTCAGTTAGATTTGACTTAGGAGATTTAGGTTTTAAGGGACTTCAGTAGAAGAGGACAGTAGGTAAAGATAACTGGTATTAAATTCTTGAGTATGTTAGGTCTTATTGTTATGAAGTTCATTATAGCAAGTATTTTTAAAAATTTTCATTCATCAATTTGTATTTCAATTCAATTTCATACCAAGTAATTCGCCTTCATAAATTTATAATTCAATTCAATTCCATTGATTCTAAATACAAATTTGAAATAGATCAAAAGACAAAAGTATGCGTACCTGGATTAACTTCACCATAAGATGCTATACCATAAGCATCAATCAAGTTTTGGAAGCCCTGGGTGAAATTATTTGTTCGATTGTAAGTAGGAGGTTCTTCATTAGTTTTAATAACATTTAAGAAAGAAGGTATTGTACTTCCAACAGCATTCTGAAACATTTTTTTTTCTACTAAATTGTAGTTTCACTTTTAAAAGAAAAGGTTAAAAGTTTGTTAAAAATAACGGAATGCAAATTCTAAGGTGTAAGAAGTATTTTTTTAAAAATATAAATGAGTTTATACTTTTCAAATATTTATTTAATTATTTATCTTTAATTTTCTTCATTTATAAATTTATAAAACTTAATACTTACACAGGAGAGACAAAAGTAAAAAAAAGGTTTAAGATTTATTTAATAAATTAAGAAGAAGTGATAGCTAACAATTATTACACTATCACTAAATTTATTTTTTATAATTATAGCACACATTTTAGTTCAGTAGAAAACTAAGAAAGCTCAAAATAAATGTTGAATTGTTGTGAAACTTCCTCTTTTCCAAAATGTTATAAGATATTATAAAAATGATAGGTGGTATTTCTGGGTGGAGAATGTCAATTAATTAAAAACAAATGTTTTAGGCCACCATAAAAATTAAGAAGAAATCATAGAATATTTTCTATCTTTTAATTTTATCAATGGATTTTTAATACAACCTGATAACTTTCAACAAACTTTCTTCCAGAATAATTTGATTTCTGTATTTATATTTAATTCATATAAAGGATTGTTTGAACTGCATGTAGAAAATAAAGTATGCAAACAAATTTTTTCCTACTTATAATAATAATAACTTATAAATTATATAATAAATAATGTCTGTTATTGAAGTACTTCTAAATTTTTATTTATGAAATTAATATATTAACATTAATCTATTGAATACTCTGTCAAATTAGTCCTATTAGTCTACTAATATGAAAAGTGTTTAAAAAACTACAAACCCCTCCATCCGCAAGTGCTTGATGAATAAGATGCAAGTCATGACTAGCAACCCAACATTCACCGATCAGACATTTTTGAATACCATCCATATTGAAACAGTTCATTGTATGGTATACAGCCTTCATTTTCCTGACCATTGTAGTCCATTTGGGAAGCTGTTTTGCCACTGTTAAAAGTACCCTATATCTGTGGTCAGCTGTTTGGTTTAAAATCTAAAAAACAAAAAAAACAGGAACAATAATGATTTTAAGATATCTTATAAGTGATAAAAAGTATTGTTCTTACCAATTTTAAATCTTCTATCCTTGTTTTGACTTCCTGAACCATGTCTAACCTCTCTTGAGAAGTAGCAGGGGAAGGGTAAAGAGTAGCATGGAAACCCATGCATACTTTTTTCACCCTTGCTTTCAGCTCTTCTCCCTGGTAAAAAGCTACAAATACTGTCTTCAATAATAAATTTCCCTGAAAAATGTAAATATCATTAGGACATACATACACCGCTATATAGGATAAAATGATTACATTTGGAAAAATTGAGAAACAAAATGTTTACACTGTTATTTATTCTATTTTATTATTTTTATTGAACTTGAATATTATAAACTACACAGCCTATATTGTTTTTTTTCTGGAAAATGTGATAAATATTAAACAATGTTAGCACCATCTACAGACACTTACTGTAGCTGGGTCCTTAAATAGTTCTTCAATATCAGCATGTCTTAAGAGCACATTCCCCCTAGAGATCCTCCATAACATTCTTTCAAATGCAAATACTCTTCCACGTGGTACAACACCAGCAACAAATCTGTCAAGAAGGGTTTATTTACAATATTGAACTACTAATAGTGTATATTTATGAATTGTAGTGATATTTCATGTCTCTTGTAAAATAAAATCAAAAAAGTGTATAATTTGCCATGAACTGGGCAGAGACATTGGAAATTGAACAATAAATTATGAATATTGTGAAAAATTTTTTAAAAAAGTTTATTAATAGCAATAATGTGAAGGAAATATTATTATTCATATGAAAAAAGGAAATGTGTAAATTTTATATGTAAAACGTTATAATTTTCATAAGTCTGAATTGAGAATTATTTATGATTTATGAAAAATTCTTTTGAAATATAGGGTTCTTAAACATTGTAAATAATACATTAAAGCATTTTGTTCATAAATAACATTTATTTAATCTTTTGTTTATAAAATTAATATTCAGTAATTTTAAATAATAAATTGAAATATTTAAACATTTGAATATCAGGATAAATTTTGTTAAGACACCAGAATAATATAGTCTAGATATACAAGCGCTGATTGCCATACACTTGTAATTAGCGATATACGCCAGCAATAAGAACTCATAAAACATGTTATTTTAAGTATATGAAGTGGATTAGGTTTTTAAAGTCTTAAAAACTAATTAATGATTATTTTTAAACATAAAGAGATAGCAAAAATGATAATTAAAAAGAAAAAAGACTTTTATTTGTTTAATTTTTTGGCCGACCCCAGGCACTGATAAAGTGGATCTAGTTTGTTGCTACTCAGAACTCATATGATGAAGACATACATATTTCTTAGAACTCACACCATCATGATGTGTATAAATCTGTCCAGAAAAATTTGATTTGTTTTCAAAAACTTAGAGTGAGTGATTTTACTAGCTATAAAAATAACAAAACGTCAAACATAATAATTTTAACAATAGAAATAAACATTGAAATGGTTAGTTAAATTTAATTATTGATCATGTTTAGACTGAAGTATTTAAAGGTAATTCAAGTGAAGTTCTGAAATTGAAAATGATTATGAAGAATCATTAAGAAGAAGTCATACAAGCATGTGAACTTCTATCGAAACACCAACAACCAAGCAATTTATGACATTTTTAAAAATTTTATATCTCAGAATTTAATGTTTAATTTATGTTTGTATTTTATCATTTAAATTATAAGTGGGTTTTGTTTAATAAATAATGTTTTCTCCAATAATTAAAATATTCCTGGAATTATAATAAAGATAAACTATCAAATTTAAAATGTTCACCCGACATAAATTTTTTAAATTGACAAATATTTAGTAAAGATAATAGTATACAATTAATATTAACTTACAATTTTATTTGTCTTTAAATGTACTATTTATGAAATAATCTTACATTTTCCAAAAAAAACAAATTTCTTAGCTATATCAAAACATTTTTCCAATAGTATTATAGAATGTTTTAAATTTTCCAGCTTTTTCATGCTAGACATTTTCACTTACCTGTTTAAGTGTTTACTCAACAATATTTATAATCACTAATATAAATTTTTGAGATGCATCCTATGATCCATAAATAGTTTTTTTTTTATCATAAAAGAGCTGTCAGATTTTCTAAATATTGAAAATATCGCTAATTAAAAAAAATATAAGAATTTATACAAAAGACACTCACCCCAGTTGAGTCCGTGAACCTCGGTCATCTCCAGACACTATAAGAGCATGATTGAAAATATCCCCTTCTTGCTGTAGGAAACAAACACTCTGGAGAAAACAGAGAACTAATCGACATAACAAGAAAGAATAATGAGCCTAAATGTGTAACAAAAGTGAGTAAGCGTAGAAGACACAAGGAGGGTTGCACCAACACATCCAATGCAACAGAGCAAAAGTTGAGGGTAAAACACAGTGGTGGTTGTAAATAAGTGTGAACAGGCAAGACAACACAATGTGCCACAAAATTTAAATCACTTCATTTCCTAAACAATTACTTTCTATATTATGTTAACTTTTTTCTTTTACTGAAATATCATTTATATATGCTCCAATCAATACCAATTAATCTTAACAAAATTATAGTAATATTAGAAAGGAAATGATTTTAACAATAAATAATGTGTATATATAGAAATACATGAGTCATTCTCCAAATATTTTGCTATTTAAACAGTATTTTAAAAAAAATTAAAGTCAACTGTGGATACAAGATATATCTTGTATATATTGTATCTGTATAAGTAATTTATGGCCATAGATAATTTATAAATATTAAAGTACACACATGAATGGAAAAATCAAAATTTTGTATTTATTTTGTTCCGTGTTGGGTTTTATTATCATAATAGAAAAAGAGTGAAAAAATAAGAATGCTTCAGGTATTTTTAAGCAGGATAAGTTTTTTGTTACTGTTTCAAACTATGTTTTATGTTGCAAATTGTTTATGATAAAAAATTTAGGACTAATCACTACTAAATAAATATTTTCTATCAAAATTAATACTGTAAATAGGCTCTCTATTTTGTTTTATCACTGTACAGTGTGTTACTCACTAGAATAAAACTTTTTTTAGAAATCAATATCTTGAAAACTATTATGTCAAATGTGTGCCAGCGTCAGAATATTACCAAGAAGCATTCTCTGAAGGTAATAAAACTTAAAATAATTGAATTAATCTTCTTTAATTGTCAATAAATTTGTATAAGTAAATAGCACCATATTTAGAGAATGATTGATACGTATACATTCTTTTTACTTTTATGATATCAGTTTTTAAATCTTGGTAGTGGTATTATCTTTGTGTGCAACTGTAAATACATAAAACATTAAAATTGTCACTTTTACAGTTAAACTAAGGGTTGTTAAGTGAATTGGAGGGAATAATGTTGATGTTTCATAACAAGCCATATCTGAATGCTGAAAATAATTAAGAAATATTCAATTTTTTAACTGTCAAATGTCATTAAGAGTCCATTGGTTTGTATATAAGTAACCATTGGTAGTACATGAAGTGCAGAAAATACTCTGTATTTAAATTTAAATAAATACTCTATTTTTATAGGGAATAGTTAATATCTTAATTTTGATTAAAAATTATATTTTATGAGCTGATAATCGTTTAATAAAACATATTGCCTTCTCTAGCTTTAATAACGACTTCCATCCTTATTGGAATACTCACAAAAATTAGATTGTCAAATTTAGAATAGAATAGGAGGAGAAATGTGCATCCAAACTTTCAATATAAGAAAAAAAAATTTTACATACCTCTTGAAAAAATGCATCAGTTTTCTCGAGAACATGCTTGAGCTCAGTTAGTTCCATGAAGTTAGATTTCAAGTTGACTGCATTTTGGCTCATTTCCAAAATTTCACCTTCAGTTCTCTCAATATGTTCCTGTAATAGATGATGAATCGAGTAACTACCATAGATAGTAATAAAGTGAGCTAAAATGTTTTTCATAATATAGTTATTTGCCTGCCTGAATAGTGTAAGTATTAATCTAATGTAGTAGGAAAGGATGAGAAGATATTTGACCGTGGATAATATACATGAGAAGAAGATGGTTGAGGGTGCGGCCAGTAAATAAGACAAAAAAGTTTAAATCTAAGTCACTTAGATTTCTAATCTCCTTTAAGTAGCACTGATGAAGGCTGGAAATTCTGGCCGAAACGTTGGCACTATAAAATAAGTTTTTTCAACTTATTTGTGTTATTTTCTGACTGCACCACCAACCATCTTCTCCTCATATAGTAAGAAAGGGCTATTCACCGGGTTTTATTCCTGTTTGGTTGATATGAGATATATCATTAAACACAGCTTTGTCAAAACCTTTAGATAGGAGATTCAGTGAACAGCATACTAAACAAGTATTATGTTTAAAGTTACCAGAAAATATTTGTCTCAGCCTATCCAACAGCTGTATCAAATCAATATTTTTGATGTTAGCTGTAATATTACAGTTAAAAAAAAAAATTGTAAAAATTATAAATTTAAAACAGACAAAAATAAAGAATGAAACAGCTAATTGAACTATTATAATTCATTCATTGTTTTTTTGTTTTTTTTACACTGAGGGTCGGGAATACCTTTCTCACTTCGACCCAATTGGATCTTTTGTGAGTTACCCCTCTTTCCACTAGATATCCCATATGAATCCTATGCTTCTTATGAAGTTCAATAATTCTTTTGGGTTTATTCTAGAAATGTCTTCAGGTTCCATTCTGTCCTGTCCCAGATGCTGTAATCTTCTGAATGCAAGGACTTCACATTCACACAGAATGTGCTGTGCCTTTTCTTCATCTTCCATACATAGACGGCAGGTGGAATCCTCCACCAGTCTCATCTTCTTAAGATGATATTTTAAGGGGCAGTGGCCCGTGAGGAGTCCTATTATCGTCCTCAGTTCATTTCTAGTAAGGGTAAGGTAAAATTTTGCCTTTTCCTCTGATATTTTAATGAAGAGCTTGGATTGTTTCATACCTGGTTTCAGCGTCCAGTATGTTTCCTTCTCTTTTTGTTCCCAGGAGTTAACCACATTCCTGATTGCACTTCCAGATATGTTGCAATATGGCTCAGGGCCAATTAGCATCATTTCTGATCCCTTCCTAGCTAGGGTATCTGCCATCTTGTTACCTTCAATCCCCTCATGTCCTGAGGGACATTGCTCCCTCCCATGGTTTTAGTCTGGGTGTATTCTCCATTACCATTCTACCGTCGCCTGATTTACACAGGTTAATTGGAGCCAACCATGCTTCCAGTTAGTCCCATGAAATTGTGGGCACTTGCTGGGCTCTCCATTTAGAATGAGGTTTGTTATTTCCAGTTGGACGCTGTTAAATTGCTCCTCACTGAATCCATCCTCAGGGTAGTTTTCTGAGAAAATACCTACCCTTATTCCTTCCATAGCCTTACGGTAGGACATAGTTGGGGGAACTACCCCTTCACCAACCATTTGTCCTTCGGGCTTTTTTGAGGAAATCTTTGTCCTCTTTGCTTTTCTATCCGTTTCACTATTGGGAGTATTCTCATTTGATCGAGCCCTATACCCCTCTTCCAATAGACTCTTATGGCTATTCATGGGGTCTTTACTCTTTCTGAGCGCTTCCTCTTCGGAATACCCATTCCTTTTTAGCCAATAAAATCGCTTTTTCCTGGACCCACTCATTTTTATGATTGGACTAACGTCCTTATCATCCTCTTTGGTCTCAGGCTCTTCAGGAGATGGGCGAGCCCTTTCCCCCTTTGCTTCTTCTGGCGTTACCTAGGGAGTTTCACCCTTATTGTCGATTATTACACCTTCCAACTTTGTTTGAAACCTACGCTGTTCCATCTTGGATTGGGGTATATTTATTGACTTCCCAGTCTAGATCCCCCGTCTTCAGTATGAGCAGGGTCACCTCTTGCAGGATGCAGTTCTTCACCCTGCACGGACGGTCCTGGTTGTAGCATCCTCAAAACCTCCGCCTAGGCATCTTTGGTCTTTCAGCTACTCCCCTGGGACTGAGTGAAGGAAACTTCTCCCCAGTCCCTTGACCCTTTCATTCACTGTTGGTGGGTTTATCTTTCAATATTCAAATATTATCAACATACCCTGCTTTACATACCTAATTCTGCAGCTGATCTAGTTCATTATAGAAAATTTGAAGAGATATGTGAAAGAACTTGATAAAATTTATGAAAAGGTTGTAATATTTATAAATAAACTTACCTCCAAATCAGTCAACTCCCGGGGGTTGGGAGCAGCAGGCATCTTATGCAGCTCTGGAACTGTAACTCCATCTTTCTTTAATTCAGAACCTATGTACCTCAGCCGTCTTTCGATTTCTTCACAACGGCGCACCTCGCTCACAAACTTCCGTTGATAAGCGCTTATATCTGAGTTCAACTGTTGACAAGAGATTCTCAAAGATAAAAAAATGTTACAATTAATAATGATTGTTTCCATCCTTGGTTTATTAAGGAATGTTTAATATCTTTAATGAATTATAAGCTTTCTCAATTTTCTTGCTTCCTCATTACCGAATGTGGGAGAGTTCTATTTTTTTATCATGCCAAAAGTAAAAATAAAGTATGTTTTAGACAAGGAAAAAAGTTGGTTGATTTGTCCGATATCAACTTTATCATATTACTTCCACGACTTAAGTTTACTCAAGAGTAAACGTATTATCCTTGGCACCTTTATCTTTCAATAAAGGCTCGCCAATTTGGTCCAAATTTGGTGGAACCTTAGAAATTATAGTTCAGTATTGAAATGGTCTACTATTTCTTCTAGTAAAATAATACATTTCAGTAAATTAGATGAATAGAAGGATAATATCAGAAGCTTAAAATTCACCTATGCCAGTAAATAAAAAGAAGTAAAAAGAAATGGAAGTCAGACTTACATCCCTGAACTGAACGATGCCCATTTCGCCCAAGAGAGAGACACATGCATAAGCTGCCTCCGGTTGGATGAAGAGTTGGCACAGAGACATGTGCTCGCTTCTGAATAGGTCCCCCATCGTCCTGCGAAAGAAAAAAAATTAAATTATAATGGAAAATAAAAATATTGCCAGAAAGCACCATACAATAACAATAACCGAAAATAATAGTAATAATAGTCTCTTCAATATTACTTGAGTAATGGATAGAAGGTAGTGTGTTATAGTTAAAGTTCCTGTCAGAAGGAAGAGAAACATCCGGATTTTGATGATAATTTTTTTCTAAATTCTGCACTTCCAAGATTAACAAAAAACTTTTTATCAATAAATTAAAAACATTTTTTTTTTTTTTTTACCCAAGTAGTTAGTACAGTTTATAGATCAATCCTATTTTATTCTCATTTATAATTCAGATCATGATGTATAATACAAGTTTTTGTGTTTTTTTGTTTCAGACTCCTAGCTATATTGTTTTAATTAAAACTTGTTAGGTGTTTTACTTACCGAAAAGTTTTACTGCCTTGGGCCCCCTACACTTCCCCCCTCCCAAGCAATGATCCACTCTTATTCTGACTATTTCATTATTATTTATGAAATAGTCATAATGTACCTTATCAACATTTAAAAGATTCTAATTTCTAAATTTCAACATTATCAGCTATCAAACAAAAGGCAAGTTCAGCTATCAGAACCACAGAAAATATACCAATGGAAATAACTCGAGTGCGGTTGGAAACAAGGAAAAAAGCAACCAGGAAGACTGGAACGAAAGATTTGACTCTGCTAAAAATATCAGAAGAAACACTACTGTATATACGATACAATAATCATTGATCTGATTCCGAGTGATTGGGGAGATTATTGTGATCCAATATAAAAATAAAATTTAACATAAGTTCAGTAAAGTAATCTTATAATAATATTTTATTTCTTTGATTTTTTTTTTTTAAATAGCGACTATACTAAAAATAATCAGTAAAATGGACACACATTTTAAAACATTTTCTTCCATTTCAGATATTTTTTCATCACATGAAAGGATAAATGAAAACAAGGAATGTGAGACAATTGAAATACGGGAAAAACTAAGTATTAATGGGAATAACACATTTTATGTCAAATACATAAATACATTCGAACTTATGAAATTGTACTGAAGATTTTTTTTTTTTTTATATCAATGTATATCAACTTCAAAAGTTGACAATTTGTATCTATAGTTATAACTCTTAAAAAAGTGTTAACACGATTAAAAATAAGTGATTTAATAGTAGTTTGTACATAGTACAATTTCGCACAATGCTGACTTCTATTTTTGTACTTATTTTAACATACACCATCACCTATTTTCGTCGCCATTATGAAATAAAGAGAGTTGGTGTTTATATTTTGTAGTTTATACTCATCAATCAATATCATTGACTTCATTATAAAAACAGGGCCCTGGTGGTAGCGATTGATAGGGTAGTAATAAAAATGAGAATAATAAAAACACACTTTAATCAGTGTATGCCAATGTTCAAAAAATGAATTTGAATGATACACAAAGCATTTCGATAAAACAGCGGCATCCTTCTTACAATAATGTGAGTCATGTTCTTTTGCTTATTAGTCTGAAGATGTTTGGAAAATATAAAAACATTTTTATTCCATGCTTTGGAGTAGAATCGAAGATTTTGGCAGATAGATCCATATATCTTTATTTGATTGAAAATCAGGTTGAATCACTCTTATAAATGAGATTGAAAGCTATCTTTGCCAACCTCACTCCTAAGAAAATAAATATAGAAAAAAAATTTCAATGTGGACTTAGTTTAGTGAAATTGAGTAATTACAGATAAAAATTAAATTTCAATACACAATATACTTTTTATTTTGACTTTATATAGGTGCGTCAACTGTTAATTTGCATTCAATAGAAATATGATGAATATTTAAAAACTTTTTGAGCGCTACTTATTGTTTAAGTGAGAGCTTGCGAGGATTTTTAGCTGGTTATTAATTATTATTGCAAAGCAGTTTATAAAAAAAATCAGCGACGTAAAGAGATAAAATAAAACAATAAATAAATATTATGGGTAGTATATTTCATGACTAAGTGGAAAAATAAAAATCGTTTTCTAAAATTTACAAGTTTTTAGTTTTAAACTATCTCGAACAGTTACTGATTAACTAAGAAACGGTCAACGGCCCATCATTTTTAAAGCAAGATATATTCATTGGGTTAACGTGAAAACTATATAAATATAAAATTTTAAAACTCATAATAATGTTTATGATAGTCCGCAGCCGCAGAGCAATGTAAAGTTCTTACTGCTATATTCATAATTTTGAGAAACAGAGCTTCAAAGTTACGATTTCCTATAAAAAGTTTTCTCTAGCAAGAACTGCCTCACTACTAGTTCCTTAATTTTTCAACAGATGTCACTAAAACATATTTGGAAGCTAAACAGCTTCGTTTTGTGTGATTTCTTAGAGGAAACATATTATTGTCAATCATATGTCAAAAAATTATAATCGCAATCATATCATAGAATTGACAATAGGTTTAGGCATAAGAAAAAATAAGATATTTTTTTGTTAATATTTTATCACGTACGATCAATGAAATCTCTACAGAAACATGAATACTATTTCAAATACCTGCAGCCTGAGATTCCAAAACGGTCTGAATACAGGGGATTGACTGAGGTTTATGCATAACCTGATTTCTATTTAATTCTTTGTTCCCAGAAATAAAGAATAGAATTGATAAAATAATCGTGGGATACATTTAAGAATACTAGAATAGAAAAAAAACACATTAATTATTAATGCTTGAAACTCATTAACTTTAGTTAGTTTTTATACTCGGTGGAGTGAAAACGTGTTATGAGCTTTAGAGGATCAAGCATTATGTCCCCTACGAAAGACCTCACATTTTCCATTTATATTATTTTTTAATTTCTATTTGAACTACAAAGTATTTTTTCTTTTATTTCATTTTTAGGTTGGCATTTTATTCTCTCTTTACGATTAAATCAGTTTGTACGGTGAAATCTCCCCCGTCAAAGCGAAAAAAAAATCAAAATTTAAAACTTCGAATGCAGAAAAAAACAAATTAAACAAAAAACGTTTTGATAGTAAAATCAAGTTTTTGATAGTAAAAACGTTTGAAACGGATAACGAATAAGCCTTTAGATTTCAAAAATGTATCGCCGTTTTGTTCATGAAATTTTAAACAATTTGGTCGGTGAAGTCAAAGTTGTTAAAAATTTAAAAGACAGAACACATGTCAAACTAAATTTACGTAAAAATTTATATGGTGCTCCGACCTGACCAGGTCCAATTCGCGTCCCTTGCTACTCTACCGCAGGGTCAGATCTGTCTTCTGAGAACTGAACGATGTGAAGCTATTGTTAATCATTCAGATAGCTAAGGCATCAGTACCAATGTCATCTCAGTGTCTCAAAAGATAGCCTGTCCCATGATTTAATGATAAATGCAAAAACGCCGTCATATGAAAAACAAATAATTTCAACATCCAAAAATTAGCGAACTATTCGCATCAAAACATTTAACTTATATAAAACCAAACCGCGGGTTCACGAATATCACGATAGTCTATAAACTTCTTACAGTTCACAGATATTGTGTCAAGTGAGTCTCGCAACGCTTTCGGCTTGTAGCACCGCCATTTTGTTTTTCTGTAACCTGAGATGCTTAAGGATATGGTAGACAGCTAAATTGACTTGGATACGTTATTTATTAATTAACGAACCATTACTAAAATATCTCTTTTGAAATTAACGAGAACTGCTTTAAATTCAGAGAAGGGTGGTAAGTGAAAGTCGTGTATGATGTGCCATTACTTTACCGGATTTTCGAGATAACTAGCATTTAATCAGAAATTACCTTTTTAAAGAAATTTGTAACGTCTTTTTGATATTGTTACTAAGATAAAAATTACTTTCAAGTTATTAATTAAGCTTTTTTTAACAAGAGAATTGAACATTATGAAATCATTTGATATTTGAAATCGACAATGGCATCTTTCCCACTACTTTTACCAAGCATAATACTTGAATATTTTAATTACTTATTTTTTTTTAGAGTGAGTAAAACCACAGTGGAAAATGCTAGTTACCTATGATAATTCAAGGATTGATTTTATTTATCTATAAACTTTATTTGTCATTTCAGAATAACAATAAGAGAGGAGCTATTTTGAAGTAAATGCATGTAAAGAAAAGTACGTTTGTGCATCCATGAACTAAATTAGTTAATGAAATAAAATCAATACTAGAGCATTTATAGGCTGATCCTAACTTTCCTCTAACAAAAGAGTTGTTTTTTATATATAAGTATATGAAGTAAAATACATCATGAAGTTGATATGGCACTATCTAGGTAACAACTTGAACAATTCCAGTAAATTTCATTATAATATGGTTAACAGTTGTAGGTGTTAGGCCTGTTATATAGATTCCTAGAAGGACAGGCAGATGGAACTGAAGCAGTTCATCAATGTCTAAAGTGTAAAATATAAGTGAAAATTTTCAAATCAAATTTTCAATTTTTTCATATCCTATCTTTAATTATGAGGAAACAAAAAATGGGAATCAACTCAATATCTAAATTTTATTGTTTAAATAATAATGAATCAAAAATATATAATATAACTAGCAACCCTTGAACATATTGATAAATCAATATTAACAATAAAATCAGGTTTGATTTTTTAAAACTAGGAACCAATAAAACTTTTATTTTTTATAACTAATGACAATTGTTATAAATATTTAAATAATAAAAATTATATGTATGTTTGTACTTGTATATTGATATATTTTCATAATAAATTTATATATAAAGCAATTATTTACAATTTTCAGCACTTATATTTTCTAGTTTTTTTTTTCCAATCACAAAAGTCTTTTCATGCAATGATCCTCCACAATCTATTCTAGAAATGCATGAAAACTCAGCAACCATTAACTCACATGAGGCCTTTTAAGCTTTTCCTGAGTTGAAAAGTTGAAAGCAAAGGTCTATGTAAGCTTTAAGAACTTTCTTGAATTTGTTTCAAACTTTTTTTTCTGAATTTGTTTCAAACTTTTTTTTCAATGTCTTTTTTTTCTCTCACTATCTTTTTACCCTGAGTCAAATGAAATAACTTGTATCCATCTCTGTAGTTTAAATAACAACTATTAAACTTTAAAGGTAGGAACGAAGGAACAAGGGAGCAACTTGCACCGGGCTCAGAGTCTCAAGGGGTCTCCAATTTTTCAGGTATGATTTTTTTTTCTAATTTAATTAGAATTTTCAGGTGAAAATTTTCAAAAACAGTTTATGTGTTATTTTTTTTATCATACATTTGATTCGTCTGACCATTTTAATGTGTCAGTGTTCCTGTTTCATTAGATTGTTACATAAGTCTTTGTGCAAACAAAATAAGATTCTTCAAAATGTAGACCATTATTGTCAGTAACTAAAACTATCTGCCGTAAGTTGACTTTGGTGGTGATATCAACCCTTAGTTTTTAAAATTCTGGGCATTCAAATGATATAAATTGTGATTTATTATTACATTCTTTACATTGATGACTTATTGAGTTGTATTTACAAGAATGTCAATTAATTTAGAATGTTTAAGGAATGGATAAATTGTGGTTCTATGTAACTCCACTCTCCCAATGAGACTAAGGGCTTTGTCTTGGGTGTGTTTTGTGTTGGGTTTCCAAGATTTTGTCCCAGCTTTAGTACAGTGCTGTTTGTTAAGCACATATTTTTAGGGAATAAGATAAAATTTTAAAACAAAAGGGCAATCAGAAAAAAACAACTATGATTCCACCATGTATTTTTTAACACGTAATTTGTATCAATAAATAGTAATAGCTTTACAACAAAATCAGCTTGGTTTATGAAAATATTTTAAAATAATACAGAAAATAATAATAGAACAAAATTTTAAATTAATTGGTCCCATATTAACAAGCTTTTATAAAAATCATTTTGCAAAAAAATATACTATTACCTTACAGAAATAAAGTCTTTCTTACTAAATTATTTTAGCCATAATTTCCCAAACCAAATTTTCTATTATCATTATTATCAAATTAGCAGATAATGTTAGTAATGAAATCTTATCTATTCTTAATGTCATCATAAAGCTAGATTCACACTATGAACAGTGTCATCATTTGTCCCAATTTTCTTATAGTTAATCTTTTATGTCCAGAGAAAATTGTCACAGGTTAAAATGTTCTATAAGCTATCATTTATATAAATTAATTTTATTTTGGGCTAAGCAATAATTAAATTAGTTAAGGATATAGACAAAATTAATCATTAACAGCACTAAAAATAAAAAAAAATAAATTTATATTAAATGCATTTATTAAAATACACTAAGAAAGGAGATCGCTATCAATTGTCAATGGTCTTTCAAGATGACTGAGTAATCATTCACAAAAATCTCAGGATGTCATAAGCCATATTTTGACTTACTATAAAAAATTGAAAAATCAATTATTCCTTAAGAAAAGTTTATGAAAATTATGGTAATAATTTAAAATTCCATTAAAAAATTGAAACATGATGATACAATTCCATTAGAATGTCAAGACAGTGTGAATCAAGCTTTGATATAGCAGAATACCACTTGTGGTTTATATTTTACATGGGAGGCAATTTATAATTAAATAATAAATACTTTTAATTTAAAAAATACTGACAACATTACATAATTCAAATTTTAAAAATTAATCCAATAAATGAGGTATCTTTACATTGAAGCCCAATTACTTAATTTTATTATTTAAAAGTGTTTGTAACCAAATAATGTTCAGTCAATTTCAAAATGACTCGTCTAAGTTAAACCTTTTTTTGTCTGAAGTTTCTTTTGAGTCACTTGCATTTATTGTAGGTAAAGTGTAAGTATATAAAGTCACTATTCTTAATCATTATTACTCCATAATTTAACAGATTTTTTTTTTATTTTAATATCAGATATTTAAATTTATAATTTATTTGAATTTCTAACACAAATAAATATGTAAATTTTATCAATATTTTGTATCCACAAGCCACACCCATATCTCTGATAATTAAATCTTAAAATATAATTCAGATCATATTTTCAAAATTGGATTATCAAAACACCAAATGATTGAAATTGGATGACAGACCCTATGGTTTAATTTAAAAAATAGGGTATAGCAGGGTTTAATGTTAGACACCTCAAATATAATTTAATTGATATCAGGAGCAATTTAATTTAAACTAATTAAATACTACAATGTTACTTTAAAACTGGGGTTCTCAACCTGTGAGGGCATAGAAGGGAGGAGAATGCGAGTTAAGCCAGAAAAGCTTAATACTGAAATATAATAGCAACTGTACCATAGTGTAATGTTAAAGAAGGTAACTTTAGTGTTGGAATAAAACACTAGCTAAGTTGGTATTTTTTCTGCATGGATCAGAGCTTCAACACTCTGATCTTTGTTTACTTTGGATAAACATTATTAAAGGGAGCTACAGGCCCTAAGAAGTTGAGAACCCTTTCAATATATTCTTTAAAATATTTAGTTAGAAAATAAATTTGATTTTAAAACTAAAAATGTTGTTTTTGTAGAGAGGTTTTTCAACAGATCAGGAAAGTATGAAATGTATTTTATATAATTGATATATTGTAATAAAAATATATTAATATGATCAGCAACATATTTTCTAAAAAAGTTTTAACTAATAAACATTAAATTTTTTGTACTCATAGCCAAATAAACATTTACTTTGTAAAACATTTGCCTTACATCTCAATTTAGACAAATATTTTAAAGTTTTAATGTTTCATAATCTTTAAGAAACAACAAAACAGTCATTCAAATTGATCATAAAAATCTCTTCGTGATAATTTAAGCTTGATGGAAAAATACCACCTTACAGAAAAACAAAAGTAAGAACATTTTTTTTTTAATCTCTCAATAATTCTTAACATTTACAGACATTTTTCTTTTCTTTTCCTTTGTTTTCAAATGTAGCATCTTCAAATTATAATAATATACAATTTGTTAAAGATACAAGGGCATTAAGATTAACTATTGCAGAAATATAAAACAACAAATTATATAATAATTTACATTAAACGTACAAAATTTTCAACAATAACTATTTAAAAGGCACATTTTAATTTCTTTTTTAATTCTACTTTCAAAGTACTAATTAAAAAAATATAACAATAAATAAAAGACAAATCAGTTCCCTTTAAAAATATATACCTGCACTATCCATCAATTATTTTATAAAAACATCATGTCTATTTGAGATTTAAATTCACATGAATAATGCTATGCCTTCTTAACCAATACTGCAGAAAATTAAAAGGAAAACTACATCTATTTCTATATTTACAATTACACACAAATTAGGATAGTACAGCCTTTTTAAACAATTTCACATTTAAAATAGACTACAATAACTAAATTATTTTATTGTGCATTATACAAGTTTTCATAAATCTAAAAAATATTTTTTTATTTAAAAGCAGAACTGCTGCAGGGTTCGAATTTTCTACTGCTATAGCTTTGATTTTTGTTCTGTTATTCATTCTGTTTCTTCGGACTCTTCCATAATATTTTTAAATGAAAATGGTTGGAAAGAATGTCCAAGACCAACATAAAATTTGCTCATAAACTCCACCCTGGAAAATAAATTCAAAACAATTATTTCTTAAAATTTAAGAAAAATAAAAGAGAAGAACTAAGAGTAACATAAAATTTGATTATTATAAAACGAAATAAACGATAATAAAATTTTTTTTTGGCTGGTACCATAGACCACCTTGCGACAAGACATACAGCCTCGATGCTCACCCAAACTTACATTTCAACAAACCATGGTTTTCACAGTGTAGATGCACCACAGTCTACTTATAGTTACTTATTATTCACATTTACGGCAGTCTACTAAGAGCTCCATAACTATCCCTTTGGTGCCAATTCAGCTAGTGTTATTTTCACCATTTTCAACCCAGATAAAAAAAAGTGACCACTTGGTCTAGATCCTAAGGGTTGCCCAGGACAAGCAGATGCACAAGGACTTAGATTCCTTTCACTGGAACAGACCAACTGTCAATGGGCCAAACCTCCTAGCAGTTTTTTTTTTTCTAAATCCATAATAAAAAAAAAAAAAAAACCGTTTAGTATTTTGCCGTTTTTGCATCATTTGTGAAGAGCACTATAATTTTTCTTTTCCTTTAATCGAAAGTAACAACAATGGTTTTAACTATAATTGAATTCCTAAGGAGAAGAAAAAGAGGCACAAAATACACAAAGAGAACTTATTATCCTTCTATTTATTTAAGGTTCATGTAGGTTTTAATCTTTAAGAAGGATTATAAGGATGAGGAGAATTGGATAAGACCTGAGGAAGTCAATATGATAAAGAAGATGTTTTGTTTTATTATAATTAGTTGAACCTTAAGCCAGTCTGTTGAATATTAATTATTATTTATAATCTTTAAATTTCTTTCTTGAGACTGGCAATTTTTTACTAAATAATTCAAAAACACTATCCAAATTATAGTCTCAAAACATTTATTTCATTCACACGTCCAACGTTTCGGCCAATTCGGCCATCTTCAGGGACAATCTTAATTTACTATGAGACATATCATTTAACCCTTTTAAAAATAGCCTGTATGGAGTTTTTTTTTTAAAAGGGTTAAATGATATGTCTCATAGTAAATTAAGATTGTCCCTGAAGATGGCCGAATTGGCCGAAACGTTGGACGTGTGAATGAAATAAATGTTTTGAGACTATAATTTGGATAGTGTTTTTGAATTATTTAGTAATTAATTATTATTCTCAACATAAAGTTTTGAACTTGGCCACAGGATGGCTCAGGAATGTAGCACTTGTTGGGAACTGCTGCAATAGTTTTGAAAACTAGGCCCATCATAATTCCTTTGAATTATTATTTTTTTTTCCTCCCTATAAGTAAACCTCATAAAAATCCTAAAATATAGCTAATCTTATAGCACAGCAATAAAAAGTTAATTTAACTATAGCTTAAAAACACAGAAAGGTCTCCCGGTACCACTGTCACAACTTTCCTAGCGGGGCAGAGTAGTCCCAGACCCACGATTAGTTAATGTGATAACATTGATCGGAAATCAACAGGAAATCAGAAACGAAGGATATATGATGTTATAATATTTTAAAACTTAATTTATGTTTCTTAACATATTAATGCGAAATACATTATAATGGGTACAGAACAGGTTCCTAGTGAATAGAAGACAGTATCATATTATAATTTCATAAACCTAAATATTACCAATGGAGCCTAAGAGTATGAAGAAATGCTGACAGTCCTTCCATCAATACAAGGATGGCTATTGTGAAAAAAGCCCAAATGGCAAATATAATGTATACAGCTATTCCACCAAGATAGTCACCATAACCAAAACCGAGAGTGAGTACTCGGTTCCACAATACATCAGAAAGTTCTGTAACAATAATCAATAAAACAGATAAATAAATAAGTTATAAAAATATTTCAATTATATTTAACAATAAACCATAATATTAAGTATTACAATTAAATTTCTTTATAAGAATACTGTAGGATAGTATAAACCAATTTTATCCCACACACACACACACATACAAACTCACTGATATATGAACTAACACACATTAGCAAACAATACTATTTAGCCGAAGCTTGCCCCACCATTCTGTATGGTGTACATATTAAAACAGAATATGTATAAAGGTTCCTCTCACGTCTTATGTAACCAAAATCATTATCATTTCTGCCACATAGTTTGTTTTGTATTTATTTTTATGAATTCTTTACTAATATCCATAAAAACTGTAATAAATAGAATACATATCCAAACCAATATTATCAAATGACATCATAAACATACATAGGCATTTTACTGCTCTGAGTTAAACCTACTTTTCAATAAATTACTTTTGCAATGACCTATTTTAGAGCTACATTAAGTAAAACAAGGAAAAGAACATGACCCTGTTTTAAAGCTGAATGGACTTCAGAATGAAAATTACCAATCTGGCGAGAATCAATTATTTTGTACTCAACCTTTTATGGACTATGAGCCGAATTTCAAGCACAAATGTGACTATCCCGGGGCCTAGGAGCTGATATATCAGCTTGGAGTATGATGGTTCCTCTGGTCTATGAGCTAATTTATCTGCTGGACCAGTTTATTGCTTGAGACCACTAGAGTCTAGGAACTGGTAGAGTTGGGGCAGCCCACTCGTTTGGTAGAAACCGGCTCCTTTCGGTTTTTCTCATCCAACTTCCTGTTTCCTTACCTTTTCAATCCCTTTCTGTAATTTAATAATTGTTAAGGATTTGGTTACTTAGAATGGATTACAAATATTTTTATATGATATTAAAACTGGTCATGGTTGGGCTCGTGTACTAGTGTAGCTGCTCTTGCCCCTTTGCAATTTTTTCCTTTGATGTGTTTTCTAGATTTGTTCTGTTGATCTGTGTCCTTTGTTGTGTTAAATTGTTTTGAAATATGTCAAGAAAAGTGTTTGCTGACATTCGTAAGAATTATTGGTGTATCTGATAGTGATTTTTCATTTATTGATTCAAATTCAAAGAAAATGTCTTAGTGGGGACCACTGCTGGTACTTCAGATATTCAAGGGTACCAGTAATAACCAGTAACTTTAGAGGAATTAAGCGATTATTAAATATAAAAAACAAACAAACATGTTATTAAATATGAAAAACAAACAATATCATAAAAAAGTATTCAGGCCGATGGGTTCAGCAGCTGGCCACAGGTCTCGGGCCAAAGAGCATTGTGTTACCACCATTCAGTCTTTAATGGACTAGAAGATTAAATAATTTCCTTGATCTGTCAATAAATTACACATATCCTTTCGTAATCATTGCACAGCTGGTGAATCAAACCTGTATTTTGTAATATTTTTGCTAATATTTAGGAGGGGGGATATTGGCTCAGTCTAAAATCACATAGATAATTTTAGTAATATCATTGAAATATGGTGAGACTTGGCAAGTTAAAATCCGATTGATTGGAAAGAGTGAGATACTGAGATAGTTATTACAGTACATTCTAGGTACCATTATTATGCTTTACAGATAAATCTATTCCATAAATTTCTGATTCACTACATGCTCTATAGTCCTCAAGTCGATTCGGACGTCTTTATAAGATTTTAATTTTCCTATGGCTAGTTTGGTTTTCTCTTTATTAGATTCTACTATTAATGGTTTAGCATACTGATATATAGGGTGAGAAAGATGGTTATGTTTTATTTGAACTCAAAATGCAAACAAAGTGCTCTTTAAAATCATTATAATGAGTCATTACAGAATCAAAATATCTAAATATTGCTTTTGTGCAAGTATATTACATTGTTATTCATTTTATTAGTTTCTATTTGTTTGAACATTCACACTATTACCAATTATTTTATTATATAATAAAAACTATATATTTGAATATTGATGAAACACTCAGTTATACTGAGTTACAAGCATTTACACTTACGAGAATGGGCCAAAGATAAAGCCCACAGCCTGAGGTATGAGGCGGTATGTGAAACTGTACTGAGCACATACTCAATGGTGTGTATAACCTGATGAATGAAGAGCTCACTGGCCGGTTCCTCCTCGTGCTCTTCTGCACCATCTTCAAATGCACCAGCAGCAGCTCCATTTAGAACTTGCATTTCACTGCCAACATCTCCATTTGAACCCTACATAAAGTTAGACAAAATCAAACCCAGTTTCAAACAAATAAAAGTTCGATTTCATATAAAAATGTTTCTCATGATGATGATGATGGTAAATATGAGATGAATTATAACAAATTAAGAAATTGAGAATGTTGATGAACTTTTAGTTTTCCTAACGATTCTTAGGCTTGATACCAAATGAAATTTGATCAAATACTTTTAAAGATTAGTTTAGTAGTAATTAATGGATCGATACACAAAGTGAAAACTTAATAAAAAAATAGGCCACAAAATTCTGAAAAGCTCAAAATCTGCCTGGCTCATTCAGATCATTAAGAGCACATGTGTTCCATCTCTCATTGGGTGTACTAGAGGCTTAATTATGCAGATTTCAATGTCAAGTTTAAAAAGCATTCTTTTCTAAACTTTCATGTATATAACTTTTTGTGGGAATTTAAAACACTTATTTGTGAAAAATAAAAAAGGTAATAAAAGTGTTTTTATAAATCAAACGAAATAGAATGTTTTTATTCTTTTTAGAATATGGAGAATGTTCTATCTTATCTAGCATATATTTTCTAATCTATTATTCATGTATCATTTAAAAACAACATGTTTTATTTAAAAAATGAGATGTTAAATTATAATAGAGGCAAATAAACAGTCTCAGAGAGAAATAACCACACCAACATCCAATAAATTAAAACTGAAAAGTAATACCAAGGTGAAAGATTTTTACTAATATTATAACGCTATATTAAATTATTATGATTTTCAACTGACTGTTAAAAAATAATAGAATTATGATTATAAATTATTTTTATCTGTTAATTAATATAAAAATATAATTTTATACATACCGCTTTATGAGCAAGCTTTTTATTCTTGAAATATATAAGATAAAGGGGTTTTCCAAAAAGCATAATTGGAATACAAAGTAAAGCAACTCCTACAAGACCTTTTTGGACAGCATCCTATAAAGTAGATTGAAATGAATTAATAAAAATAAAATCAACATAATTTAGCTGAAATAATGAAGCATGAATAAATAATGAAGATATAACAATGCTATTTTAACACAAAATAAATATTGTCTTACTCACTTGTCCACTATACATAAATGCATCACAAACAAAAGTATTGTTGCTAGGTTGATCTCCCCCACTGTTGTCATCAGCTCCAGGTACAGTTGGAGATTTCATTAACATCATGTTGATGAACATAATAAGAATTTGAGGAGCGCAGTGAATGCCACGTAAAGGGTCTAAAAAAGTCAAGTAAAAAAATTGCTGATAAAATTAAAAGGTTGGAAGAGTATTTTTATGGATAAACATCAACTAAGATAGAGAGAGATATCTATTTGCTCCATGATCTGTTTTTTTTTGCAAAACAATAATAATTAATATTAAGGAAAATAATAATAATGATTATGTTGTAGCAAAAACGTCATACTGGAAACACATCTTGAAGCAACAAAATATATCAAATAAGAGTAGGCTGATCCAGCATCTATGAATCTATTGAGTACATAACTGGAGGATAGAGAACTTGCTGGGGGCACAGAATACTGAAAGAGGCACAAGGATTTTAAAAATGTCTATCACCGACTGACCTTAAGGCAGGAATATGCATGGGATATGACAGCAACTTTTTTGATAAAATCAACTTACTGGAAAAGCCGCTTTATAGAAATAATTTCTCATATTTTTTCAATTATCTCTAAATGACTAACAATTTTATTAAACTTGCCATGTCAATATATAATTTCATGTTATTTAGTATCAGTTAAATCTTCCCTAAAGTACCTTTCATTTTGTTCATTTGAAAAAAATAAACAGTTTTAGTAGTTAGCAATAATACAATGAATAAATATAAGTTATTAAAGAAGTTTATGAATAAATAAAAGAAAAAAATTTAAAAAAAAAAAAAAAGAAAGCAATATCTGATTCTAACGGAAAAAGTTGAAACCGCCCAAATTTTTCCAATTGTGTTATAGCTTTGTGTTATCTTTTGTTAAACTGTTGTATTCTTGACAGCAACAAAATTTATATTCATAATCCCCATCAAATAAAATTTTTTGTTCATAATTTTCTCCTTCCCTAGTCTTTAGTTTTTTTGCGCACACACTGCACCAGATTTTTAGGGTACTTCTTAAAGACATTTAATACCTTCATATTTCATTTAAATTGATTATTTAAATAAAAAATTCAATTTTTTTCTTCACGTGACAACTTTAAATTCACCATGATGTAAAATGGTTTCTTGCATAAATTGGTTAATAATGAAACTTAAAATGCCTTAAATGGGGTTAAAATGAGAACTGCCAGTAATTATAATATTCCTAAATCTTAAATAAATCAAGCCTTAACCTTCACTGATTAGTCTGGGCTGGTGACCACTTCTGAAAATATTTAAAGAGATTTAAATTCCTAATAATAATAAATCAATTAAAAGTAAATGAGTGTAATACAATTAATAGGGATGTTAATTGACCAATTATAACAATTTTTAATGGGATAGTTTAGAAAATAATATAAATTGTTATTTTTTTTATCAAATAAAAACATTTTTATCAAAGCTAACTTACTAGTTTGATCATATTCTCCAGAGTATAGAAAGAACTTCAGAAACATCAGCACCACTAAGTAAAAAAACAGAGCCAACAGGAAGACTAACTGTGGCAAAAATTCCAAAAAAATATAGATTCCTTCTCCTCTGTGCCTGAAAAAAATTGGGAAAGAAAAAAATTATGTATTAAAAGTGGAGATATATTCAAATAAGAACTAGAAAATTTACTAAAAATACCTTTACAATTGAAAACTGGGCATTAATAGTGGGCTAAGAAAATAAATAACTGAGGACTAAAAAAGAAAAAATTATTTAGACCAGAAAAATAAGCTAAATGTTATTGCCAAGCACTGGTGGGGAGATATTATACCTGTTTATCAATAAATTGCATACATCTAATCGAAAATTTCAATCTAAAAAAATATAGTTTCAATAAATTAAATCTTAAATAAAATTTATTATTCAATTAAGGACATAATAATGAAGGCCTCTGTTGTATTTAAACATAACATAATGAAGTTAAAAAAAAAAAAATTATTTTCATCTTTCTGGAGGATGAAGGTCCCCTCCATATGCCCTCTGGTTATGGATTTAGGGAGGGTTTTATAATGAAAGACAAAGAGTATGTTTCATAACGGACGTCAACACCCGACTGAGGCAAACAAATGATTGTCTCCTCCATGCCAGAAAAGCAGTATCACAATCTAAAGTTTTATTTACTATTTACAAATTAAATAATAATACCAATTTTCTACAACACCCCCAGCTGGATCCTCTAGTGTTGCTATGCTTCTAAAAAGGGGACTAAATGCTACAATAATTAACATTAATTATGATTGTGGCATTCAAATCACTTCTTAACATGTAGGTAAAGGCATTTAGCTTGCTTTTGAGATTTAAATAACTTTTTTTTACACTTGAACCATTATTAATGTTAAATCTTCAATTTCATTGAACAATTGAGAAACAAGAATTGAGAAAACTAATTTGCGTATTAAGATATGGTCTTTATGAGAGCAACTTTAAGTAAATTACAAAAAAAAAAAATAATAGATTTTGGTTCACTAATGTACTAATTGCTAACTGATTGGTAATTAATTGGTAAATAATTGCCTACAACTCTGCTCCAGAATCTATTTAACTGTTCTCAAAACTGTTCAGTAGTTAAAAAGAATGAAAGGCATCTGGATTGCGATTCAAATTTTTATCTTATTGAATATCGCATGTTTTGATTAAGATACTTTTTTTAGTTTAAGATGGGTTTATTATTATTCTTACAAAATTATTGTATTTTATTTTGATCAATAAATTTGAATTTGGTCAAAAATCAAAACACAATAGTGCTTAATAGGTGTATTTATGTCTTGGATATTTTGGGGATACTGCGTCCTCCTCTTCAGTATCTTAACTGTCACTGTATGTCCTCAAAAGATTCAAGATATGGATATACAAATCAAGCATTGTTGTGTTTAGATCTTTGACCAGAGAGCAAGAAAAAAAAATTAATATGGAAGGTTAGAAGGTGAAACAAATTGATATAAAATTATTATTCAACAACAATACCAAAATTTTAATTTTTCACTCTCATTGATTACCAATTTCCCTTTCAATTGCATGATAACCTTCATTTCATTTGAATGCAACCTTCCGAATTGGTGCCACTCAAATAAGACAGTAAATTTCATAAAAATATATTTAATAATTATTAAACATTTAAATCCTGACATGACAATTTATAAAAGAGAGCACCTTACAGATGATTCGGTACACTCAGGAAGACTCCAAAAATCATATGTATTACACCGATTATGATAGATAACTTCATTTTGTAGGTATTCAAAAACATAATTTTGTTTCCAGCAAGCTGAAACATGAAATGAATATAATAATTATCAAGTTGTCAACAAATGTGCCCAAAAAAAGTAATGTATACAAATTTTCACTTTCAATTAGTTACCTGCCATACTGGGTCAATCCCAAATGGATATGGTTTTTTGCTATAGTCATCAGTCGATGGATTAAGAGTAAGCATGGTATTATTCAGTATGGTTGAGCGATTGTAGTTTTGCCTCCAACTGGATCCAAATAGGTTGATTGATTTAGAGAAAATATCATTGTAGACCAATCCAGTATACATTGAGAAAAGCCCCATCAAAAGGATAATGTACCGTCCACCAAAAAATATGTTCCAAATCTGTAAATTGATAATTTTGAAATGAAATAAATTTTGAGTGAAGCTACAGTAAAATTTAAGTTAATATTTCTGTTATTAACATTAATCCAAGGCCTAAATTAAAAAAAATTATATAATTAAAATATTACCTCATTGGTAGACTTCTTTTTCATAAGTTTTTTTTCACAAATTACCATCCAAGCCGCAAAAAGAGTTAGAATAAAGCCATGTCCTAAGTCTCCAAACATTACAGCAAAGAGGAATGGGAAGGTAATAATGGTATATAATGCTGAAAATTTCATAAATAAATATGAAAATATCATTAAAAATAACACAATATAAATTGTTATAATAAAATAATTTGTTATTATAAAAATTAGGATTCATGATGTTTAACTCCTTTTCTAAAATTTTATACACAATAGGTACTTCAGAATTCTCAGAAGTCTATTGAACTAATCAATTTTCAGAATATTAGAAAAGTGATACTGCTATTATTTAAATTTACTGTTTTTCATTCAAATTATCTAATATTTATGATTTTGATAAATATATGCCATTTTCTTTACATATTTTGTATATGTACATTTTTTAAAGATTTAAATATATTTATTTGTTCTGTCTTTTCTATTGTTTTCTTTTTGCATCATGATTCAGTATAAGTTATCCATGAATGTTAGAACATCAGAATTTGTCAAATAAATTGCATAATATAACATTATATGGTATGTTGATTCCAATTATATGTGAATGTTTAGGAAATAAATGACTTACATCATCTTAGGACAATAAAATTGTAAAGTCATACATATAAAAAGACGTTCTGAATAACATAGGAATTATAAAATCATTGAATAAAAGTTCGAAGTGTAGAACGAAACATGAATAAGATTTTTATGTTAGGTCTGTCCGAGTAGGTTGGGTATCATCCCGTGAGAGAAAATAGAAAAGCAATGACAGTTGGCCTAAATTCCTGGTTTCATCAGGGCTTATTAAGCTTATCATACCAAGTAATTCACCTTCATAAATTTATAATTCAATTCAATTCCATTGATTCTAAATACAAATTTGAAATAGATCAAAAGACAAAAGTATGCGTACCTGGATTAACTTCACCATAAGATGCTATACCATAAGCATCAATCAAGTTTTGGAAGCCCTGGGTGAAATTGTTTGTTCGATTGTAAGTAGGAGGTTCTTCATTAGTTTTAATAACATT